>NC_051177.1:235363075-235600575 GCF_013339695.2 Rhipicephalus sanguineus | reverse complement strand
GGAGCCATCCTGGCCTCCTGGCGACCTAAGGAACAGGTACAACTGGTGGGTCATAATGCGGCTTCAGTCGATCGACGTGAACAGTCTCGCGGCCGCGACGACGGCGGTCCGTAGATGATTGAACAGGCTCAATCATATAGTTAACTGGGGATGCTTGACGTAGGACGCGGTGGGGGCCTTCGTACTTAGGCAGTAGCTTTGTGGAAAGGCCAGGAGCGGAGGAGGGAACGCGAAGCCACACCAACGTTACAGGCGAATACGACTGAGGAGGCAGGTTTTCGTCGTGACGGTCCTTCTGGCCCTACTCGCCCTACAATGGTACAACCCTAGTTTCTTAAGGTGCGCTGATAATGCGACTGCGCTGAAACTTGTCTTTCTCCGTGCCCTCTGCACAAGCTCATGTTGTGTTTCGGTTTCGGTTCAGTATTGCATTGTATTTGTTCTCCTGATTATCTCCAGTTTATTCTTTCCTGCAGCAAGTTTTCGTTCGTCATTCCACACGAAAGTAAGTTAAGCGCCTTTTCTCACGCTGAAGTGCGCGCAGGACGCGTTCCTCAAACAGCCGCGGAAGTGTGGACCAATGCGGTCCACACTTCCGCTGAAACCAGCTGAAAGAATATATACAAAATCCCCGTTTCACAACACACAAACTAACAAACGCGTTTTCTGTGTGATGAGTCGCTTTAGTATTATGTTGCAGTGACGCAGTATTAAATATTGCCCAAATCTCCGCAATTTTAGCTAATAGCGGCCGAAATATCACGCGCGTAGCAGACGCTCGCCGCATTGACGCGGCTTCCGCCGCGGAGAAAGCCCACGGGTCCTAAAGTCCCTATACCTTCGGAAAAGTACAGCTTTCTCTTGATCTACGCCGCTTCCTCCTCTCCACGCCTCTGATAGGGCGACTGCGGTCACGTGGTAGCGCGCGCCCTCTTTCTCGGTATTTTGTCTCCTTCGCCTCTCGGCGCCATGTTGAACGCTCCGACGTGCCATGTGCTGTGTGTTCGCCCCATGTGAAGTGCATGAAGTTTGAAGCGTACGTGTGCGTCTCGCTCGTATTGTCGCGATGCCGGGTTGCTGTGCGTTTGGCTGCCATAACCGTGACACCCATGGGAAAAAGTTTTTTTGCATTCCGTTCGGAAAAGAAAATGCAGGTCGTCGCAAAATCTGACTCCACAGAATCGGTCGAGCAAACTTCGAGCCGAGATCGGCGCGGCTTTGTGAGGTAAGTGCTCGTGCGTTTTTACTCTTGACAGGCGTCTTGCTTTGCCGTGTGAGATATGTGGTGTATTACTTACTCAATGTCACGCGAAATTTCGTGTTATTTGTCATGAACCAAGGCAGTCACTTTCTCGAGCAAGTGACTGTCTTGAACACCAGATGGTCGAAATTTTCGGAGGCCTGCACTACGGCGTGCCTCCTGATCATATCACGGTTTTGGCACGTAAAACCCCACATATTAATAACTCTGAAAGAACGAATGTCGTGCACTAGAACACTAGGTTGTGTTCCACATATTCTACTAACCTTTCACTGTGATGTGCGGATGGAAGGGCGAAGACGGGCGAGCGTCGGAATGAAAGTGCGATAGCAAAAAAAAAAAAAAAAGAACCTAGCGCGCAGGATTTATCGAAAGCAGTGCATTTGCGTGCAGCTCCTCCATCATATTGTCTAATTTGGGGAACCACTTCTGGGTGACAGTCAGAACTTTTTGCAAATTCGGAACATGAGTGGGCTTTAGTTCAGCGGACCGCGGCTCATCGGCCGGCGTGTCATCATATGAATTATCGCGTCACAGATTTAGCGCATAAGTTTGAACACGCTGCGGTAGTTGCCGCAGATGCTTGTTTGACGCGCAGTAGATCAAAGCAATAAATTTAAAATTTCAATTAAAGCGCAGCCATGCGCTTATTTTAATAAACGTTCATTCATGTTTAGAACGTTCTCCGACGCTTATGGTGTTTTGCTGCTGTGATAAGATTTCCACCTAACTTGAGTAAAGTGCGTTGGGGGGCTAGCTGGTATGACGTAGAACGGTAAAAAATTGCGCGGTTGACGGAACACAAGAAGAAGTAGTACACGTACAGGGCGAGCGCAGACTAACAACTGAATTTATTGAAGCATAAATCTTCCACTTCACAAAACCACGATATGATTATGAGGCACACCGTAGTGTCGGGCTCCGCAAATGAAATTTTGACCATCTGGCGTTGTTTAACGTGCACTGACATCGCACAGTACGCGGGTCTCTAGCATTTCACCTCTATCGAATTGCGACCGCCGCGGCCGGGACCGAACACGCGACCTTCGGGTCAGCAGGCGTGCGCCGAAACCGCTACATCACCGCGGTGGGCAGGCCGAGGAGAAGTGACATATGTGAAATGTCATGAAATTTTGATCGAGCACGTTCATCGGAATTGCAGGCATTGCTGCAGTTATATATGATAGAGATAGTTTATACGCACGGGAACTATTACTTCCCAAACGGCGTGGCTTGGCATCACAGCTGCCATGTAAATATTTCTTGCCGATGCAATGAATACACGGGAAAACGCTGCGCTCCGAAAAGAACCGTAAACGACATGCAATTTGCTACAAATTATACATTGCTTGCAGTAGCTCTCCTGGCGCGCTGTAAGGGAACTAGATGGTGCGCACACCTACACCAACTGAGAAAATGAACGCAGAAATAATAGAGTCATTACACACAGCCGTATGCGAGACATGGCACGCGACCACGGCTGGACTAGAAAAGCTGTGGCTGAAGTAGAGCACTGCACGGGCTCGGGCCTACCCGAAAACCCGGGCCCGGCCCGGCCCGTGGGCCGGGCCGGGCCGGGTAAAGTAGTTTTCATGGCGGGCCCGGGCCTGAGGCTCCGGGCTTAGGGCCGGGCCCGGGTTTGAGGTGGCGGGCTCGGGTCGGGCCGGGCTTCGACTCTGCTCAGCTCATAAAGGCACACTAAAGTGATACCACGAATCAGTTAAGACTGATAAAGTGTACTCTGAGAACTCGAATGCAAATAGGTTCGCCATCATAAGGAGAAAATCAAGGGTGAAGTTCCATTCTTAAATCTCGCGCCGAAATCTCCGCGCGTGACGTCACGGATTTCAAACTGTATTTGTCGTAATTTTGGGTCATTGGTTCAACGAAACTTCTTGAAACTTGGTATGTTAATTCTATAGCCCTCTCAGAAGTCAATGTACTTCATTTTTACCGATTAGGAAGCGTACGTAGATCCCAGTAGTCGCCGTCAGAAGCTATGACGTCACTGCTTTTTTTGCACGATTTTAAAGGTGGCGTCGGCACCCGGGGGCGATCGGAGATCTGTTCGTTCCGCTTGTTCATTCTCCTGGGGAAGAACAAGCGCGCTGATTGGCGGAAGCGGGAGATGCCACTCAAGGCAGGGGGGTGTCGCCATTTCTTTTTGTTGTTTGAGGTTTTCTTTTTTTGGTGACGTCATGCCGCGTCATAACGAGTGGGGTGATCGGAGATTTCTGTTCTGCGCCGTTCGTTCTGCGCCCATTCTGGCAGCGCACGCGATTGGCCGAAGCCGGAAAAAACCACGTCTCTGAGGGGCATAGCCATTTTTCTTTTTGCTTGATCTTTATTTTTTGATGACGTCATATCGCGTCATAACGAGCATGTCGTCTGCTACAAACGAACGGAGCGCGAGACCGTTCGCACGCGTTCTCTTGAGCGAACAAATGGCTTCGCACGGCATGATGCAGCGGTTGCGGCGGCCGCAAGAGCTGATTTTGAGAAAATGGCGCTTGCGACGTGTGCTTCTCTTGCGGTTAGAGGTGCGAGATGTGTTTGAAGACATGAGCAAGTGCGGCGTCGCTTTCGGTTCTCGAAACGAACAGTGCGAACTAAATGAACGGGCCTGCCAATGGGCTGTGGCCTTACGCGCAGGGACTTCTTAGTTCAAAAGCGCTCAGCTACTGCCATGTGTCCTTCCGGTCCTCACTCGTGTACGACGGCCCCAGCGGGCACGACGGCGTAGCGATCTGTGGGTGCTCTTTCATAAAAGCCAGCAGAAGCACCCTTTGACGATGCGACACCCGGGAGCCAAGCCAGACATTCCGGTGGGGCGACATTTTGAAAAACTGCGCCGACCGCTACTTCTCTTTTTTTTTTCGCGTGCACGACTTCACATAGCGAGCAGGTTAGAAAAATTAACACAAATAAATATTAGCACTGAAACCTATTGCTGTTTCAGAAACTGTTTGAGCTTGAGAAGAAAAACAATATCTTTTTGTATAACAACTGTAGATATTATAAGGCGAGAAACACTTCGTTTTGAAATATACGGTCCCCTTGCCGAGGAGAAACGATGCGCGTCTACTTTCGGAAAGCTCGCCGCTCACCGCTTGACGATTGGCTGTCCTCTTCCTCTCGGCGGAAGAGAGCTGCGGACCGCCCACTTTTGTGACGCACGAACGCTGAACGAACAGAGATCTCCGATCCCCCCCCCCCCGCATTTTCTTTTCTTGAAGTGTCTGTCCCTCCAAGTGCGTTCCTCATAAGTTGCGCGTACATATACGTTTCACTATTCATCTCGATAAAACGATTCTTTTTTTTTTGTGGGTCAAGCTATTTGGAGAAGTTTTATGAGCGACAAGTACTGATCTTCTTTCGTTTCTTGCATACGGAGCTACCTGATTTAACTAAAACGAGCGAACTGAAAGTAAATAGACCAGGCGCTTCTTTATCTAACATCTCGCAATTCCGTGCTTTATTTGCATTCGTTATTATTTTATATCTCAAATATTATTCTGTAGTCGCAGTGATAAATGTAATATAATAAATTTATACCTATAACTTATCATCGCAAGTGCGATCGCGGAGGCCCAAGGCGGGCAAGCGTTCTTGCAAGTTCCAGCCCTCCACTGAAACGAAGAGACTGCGCGTAGTCTCGTTGCATACAATCCCTACAAAGAAATTCTTTTTCCGTGGCTCCGTCTAGGCTCCCTGAGATCATGTGACGCAAGCTGGACATGCACAGCCTGCTTTGTGTGTCCCGCATTCACGAAAATTTACTTCCGCAAAGGCCAGGACGGTGACGAAGGTAGGAGTGAAAGGGAGGGGGGGGGGGCAGAATAGGTTCTAGCAGATGTCAGCTAACGCTGAAATTTTAAAGACCTTTTTCAGATTTCATATATGGGTCATTTCTGAAGGGTATTTGGCGGCAAGTTTCCACCAATATATAGATACCTATCTCTAAAATGACTAAACTCTGGACGCCAATTCTGCAACACAGAGTTTTGTTTCATGGTTATGTATCAACACATGGTGGCTGCTGGTGGTGCCCCACGAAAAAGATGCTTTAGACCTGCATGCCTGTGTAGCTCGAGAACGTACTTATAAAATAAAAGAATAAGAAATACGACGAAGACAGTCATGTGCGGGCCGCAGGCCGCTAGCGAAAGGTCCTCGGTCTGCGTGTTTGAGACCCCTGCACTATATAGTGCGAATGCTACTTGATACTGCCACAGCAGCGTTCGAACGTTCAGGAATAGCCTAAGTCCATCAAACATGTACATTCATGTTTAAAGGCAAAGTACATTACCTTGACGAAATATCTGGCTTGAAATAAGAATAACGAATTCCATGCCGGGGAATGTCCCCTTACCTCGAATTATATGCAGCCAATGAGTAAACGTCACGAAGCTTATTGACACATTTATTACCAAACTGGAATGAACCCCGAAAATAGATTGCAATCTCTTCGTCCGCCCATTGCCAGTCCTACCAGTGCAGTCTTACCAGCGTAGGCCACCTTTACAGGTACAACATCGTTAGGAAGGCATACACGATTATAATATAGACAGAAAAGAGCCCTGTGCAAGCCATGCATAACAAATACTGCTGAAAAGTGCAAGGAGGAGCCCTCAGAGGCATTTATAGATTATAATGAAGAGTGGCACAACGTTCAGGAATAGAGAAATGAAGGGATCAGCTGGACAGCTATTTTCATTCTGCAGAGGTCCAAAAAGACATCCTAAATTTGCTCCAGTGGTGGAAGTTAAGAACTACGACTACCGACGCCTTCACATTTCTCAAGGCACATGTGCGCCCCTGCGGCTAACGCAAGCAGTGCAAGAAACTTTAGCGCGGCAGGACATGTGATGCAAGGGCGCATGGTGTGTTTAAGTGGAATCTCTTTTTAATTTGATTTTTTGTACAATAACATGCGAACAAATAAACTATAAACTTTGCCACAAAATTTTATTGACTGTCTATAATAGCAGTGGTGGGGTATATCAAAAAATGCTGTGGCAAATAGTTAATTTTTTTCCATTCGGCTTCTTTTGCATATTTCCAAAGTCCACGTGCTGCGCGCGGTTCGCTGTAATTTTTATCTAGGGTAGTGTATTTACAGGTAATCTAATAAATTTACATGTTTTCCTGTACTACTCCTGATTGGCAAGGTGCTACTACGATGAAGATACATGTGCTACACATCCAGAAGGGTGTACTTTGTCGTTACAGCATGCTTTGGAGGGACACTAAAGGAGGAAACGATTGTTGTCGCATTAGCAAATTACTCTAAATCACCACGCCTGCCGCGAGAATACGCATGGGAAGCGCGAAAACGCGCAAAAAGAAATTACGGCTGGTGACGCCACCATGAAATTCCCGCATCAAACGCGTCATAGATTGTGACGGCGTCTACTAGATCGCACGCAGTTTATAATCGGTAAAAATTAAGTGCATTGTCTTCCGAGTGGGAGCCACAGACTTAACATACGAAGTTTCAGGAAATTTCGACAAGCCAAAGTCGCCAAAATACGAAAAATACGCTTTGAAATCCGTGTTGTCACGCGTGAGATTTTGTCGCGAAATTTAAAAATGAAACGTTGACCTTGATTTTCTCCTTTATTAATGAATCTCTGTTGGTGAAACTAACGACATTAGATTTCTAAAAGCACAATTTATCAATCTAAGCCGATTCATTGTCTCACTTTCGTGTCCATACAAATTTCAATAGAGAGCGCAATAAAAACAAAGAGAGCATTCTGTTCTTTGTCCCCTCTGTTTTTATTGCGCTCCTTATCAAAACCGGACTCATGCTGGAAATCGCTTTTCTTCCTACAATATCTGCTACAAAACGCTCTTGATGATACCGATGGTATTCCTAGAAAATTGGGTACAGTACACCATTGCGGAACAAACGTTTATCGTGTCCAGTATGTCCTCTCAACTGTTTCCACGGTGAGCCAGCCCCTTTTTACAAGAAAGTACCATAGGTTAAAGTATACTTGCTAGCGAAGCATGCGCCAAGCATGCGTAGATATTTGCCGCTTAAAACGCCCTTGCGGTCGATTCTATCTTCAGGCAACACCACCTAGATTATTGGCTCGGGCCTCTGTCGGGCCCGATCTGGGGTCGGGCCGGGTAGGCGAAATTTTTTCTCGGGTTCGGGCCGGGCCCGGGTCTCTTTTTTGAGTTGCCGGGCCGGGCTCGGGCGGGTAAATTTGAACGAGTCCCGGGCCCGGGCCGGGCCCGGGCCGAGAATCACGGCCCGTGCAGTGCTCTAGGCTGAAGTGGCAGCGCCAGCGCGCAACCGGCCTGAAAGCTTCACGCGTCCGCGTGGCGCGTTCGAGGGGGCGCCGCCGTCGCGCGCAGGAGAGGAGGCGGCGGAGGGGAGAGCAGATGGCGGTACTTTTACGAAGTATATATAGGGGCTTTAACGGGTCCGGCACGGCAGCGCCGCGACGCGTAAGTTCACCGCAAAAGGCCCTCGCTCCTCCCATGTATTCGCGCGGCGCTTTGGACACTCCCCCTATTTTAGGTCACTCTACCTCCGTGCGTGCGCACGGCCGGTCTGGAGGCGCGCGCTCGCTAGCGAGCGCGCGCCTCTAGACCGGCCGTGGCGTGCGTAAACGTGCTCGCCCATGCTCGCCAGCCCAGCCACGTGACCCCAAGAGAAGAACCAATAGCGCGCAAGCGCTCGTCGAGGGGCCGCTGGGGTACGCTGGGCGTCCTCCTCGCTCTCTCTTTTAACGCGGTAGCGTTAGAGAGCTCGTGTCGCAGAAATTCCGCTGTCGGCGTCGGCACCGTTGGTTGTGAGCGAAAAATCATCCGTGAGCGAAAAATCGAGAAAGTAGCAAATAAAATAAACGATAAAACCTTCGGTCCCAATGAGGATCGAACCCAGGCCGTTCGCGTGGCAAGCAGGTGTCTTACCACAAAGCCACGATGTTGCTTGCAGCTGCTTCGGACAAAAACACTACATAAATGCCATGTAGTAGAAGGAGTCTCCTTAACGAATTTTGTTCGGCAGGTGTCACGACGAGAACGAGCCCATACGGTAGGCGCATTCGCGAGGCCATCAAACTACGTCGAAAAACGCCGGGATAGTGCAGCCATCGCCGCTAAATACACATACGAACTTTCAAACAGCTCTGAAAATGGACAACTATGTCCATCTAGAGGAAAACATATCAAGCCAACGCAGCAAACGCTAGATAATGTGCTGCCATCTGTGAGGCATTGTGAGAAATATGTCTCGACTTTTCATGGCATCTGAGAGGGCCGGCGCGCGGCGTATATCTTGGAGGCCATGCGACTCTTGCTTTAGATCGAAAGCCTGTAAAATTCGCGCGCGTGCGTGCGTGTGGGTGTAGCAATACACATTAATAAGTATGCACTTAGTGGTTGAAGTGCGCACTAGGGGCCGGATTTCGCTATCGCGTTCAACTCTTAAAGGCGAAGCTTAAGGGTCCCCCAATTTTTTTCTCTCTCGCGTGCGCTGCGGCGCGAGGAAATCATAATACGCGTCCGAGCTACCGGAGCTTTCCCCTCTCTCCGCTGGGGCGGCGGACGGCGCTGTGCAAACTTGAGCGTTGGAGGCCTATCGCTTGCTCTGAAGGTGTATAAAGATCCCAGCGATGGAAAAAACGTTTTCACGGTGGGAATCTCGCCAGAGGAGGACGGTTGATCGACCACCTTTTCGGAGCCGAGCAGGTCGTCAAGGACGATGCTGTTTGTGCGAGCGCTACGCGCGTGCCGATGCTGAACGGGCACATTTCTTTCTGCGCGAGTTCTCTGTGATTATGTTACCGGTAAAACGCACTTTCGTTGCGGCAGTCGTGTCTACTCGGAGCTGTCAGCAAACATCCACCACGCTTTCGCGTGCGTTTTCTACTGATAACTTTTCGATTGCTTGGTAGTTTGTCGCGCGGCTTTAAATTTATTATGAGCTCCGTGTGAATAGCGTAAATTTACATCTCCCCTGTTGAGTCACTGGCTGCATCGCAATGCGCAGTGTTCAGTTTAGTGGGAGTTTCACTTTTGCCGAGATTTGCATCGAATGATAACAACGTCGTATCGCAAGTTTAATGTCACCCCAGTTTTCTTAGAGCTCCCTTTGACAGTATAATGAAACGCGCAAAAAAAAAAAATTCATGCCCACTTCGACCATGCATGTTTGTTGCAGAGGCGTGTTTCATTTCGAATAATATGGACGCCTGATCACGCACCGTCTTCGCTTATTCGAATGTCGCTTTGGTTGTTTCGACAGTTCGCTTGGTTAGCATCATACCATACAGGGGCGTAGCCAAAAGGGGGGGGGGGGGGGGTTGGGGGGGTTTTAAACCTTCCCCGAAATTTTTCAATTTTGCTTGCGTATATGTACACGCACACATACAAACGCACGCACGAACATACATAAAGTATGGTAGAACCCCCCCCCCCCCCCCCGAAAAAAATTTCTGGCTACGCCCCTGATACTATAGGGAGCTTGCACGAACGGCGGCGACGCTATGCACTCTGGGTAGGCAGCCATTTTTTTGTCATAGCCGACCGCGGAGTGCAGTGGCGCAGTCGTGTTTGCAAGCGTTGGCGTAGCTAGCAGGTGTGATCAAGAGCGAGCGCGACGCAAATTCAACTCCAAGAAGCGTCGTGCACGATGTCAGCTACACTGGAAGACTACACCCCAACGCTGTGCCGAAAAGACCGCGAGCGGTACGAAGAAAAGACGAGACCTCTACGGGCTGCACCCATTCACGCTCCGTCGGACGACTGTGTAAGCGATGTGGACTTGTGGCCGCGCGTCGACATCGCCGATATTCACGAATTTCTCGTTTTGAGGACGAGTTTTATTACCGGGGAACAGCTGAAGTCGAGAAAGGCCCTCGAGGGCCACAGTTACGAGTGGCTGGGAGCCATGGGCGAAGAGAAGTCGCCGCCGACACCGTGATCGTCGTCACTCAAGTAAGACGTGTTAATTATTTGACTTTTTCGTAGGTGCTGATGTTTATTTCTCTGCGCTGACTTGCGTCGGCTTTACGACAGATCCGCATTAACCCCTACTCACCAAGAGCTTACGGGAAGGTGCCGTTAAATTTACGCTACACTTGGCGTAAATGAGAAATCTCAGAGGAGCATCGAGGCAAGAACAAGGAAGCAAACATGTGTGTAAAACAGTACGCTTATTGAACTGGTCGAATCACAGCATTAGCACCTACGAAAAAGTCAAATAATTAACATGTCTTACTTGAGTGACGACGATCACGGTGTCGGCCGGCGACTTTCTTCGCCCACGGCTCCCAGCGACTCCTAAAGGGCCCTCGAGGGCCTTTCACGACTTCAGCTGTTCCCCGGTAATAAACCTCGTCCTCAAAACGAGAAATTCGTGAACATCGGAGATGTCGACGCGCGGCCACAAGTTCACATCGCTTACACAGTCGTCCGACGGAGCGTGTATGAGTGCAACCCGCCAAGAGTCCTCGTCTTTTCTTCCTACCGCTCGCGGTCTTTTTGGCACAACGTTGCGGTGTAGTCTTCCAGTGTAGCTGGGCATCGTGCACGACGCTCCTTGGAGTTGAATTAGCGTCGCGCTCGCTCTTGATCACACCTGCAAGCTACGCCAACGCTCGCAAACACGACTGCGCCACTGAACTCCGCGGTCGGCTCTGACAAAAAAATGGCTGCCTACCCAGAGTGCATAGCGTCGCCGCCGTTCGTGCAAGCTCCCTATACCCACTGGGATCGCTCATGTTTATCATTATGCCGAGATTTGTGCCCGATGATAAGCGCATCTGAATTCGCGAAGCCATCGAAAATTTATTGCCGCCTTGGTTCTTTTTTCAGCTCGTTTCCAAAGCGGCAGCTGTATATCGCCCGCGGCTCACGCGCATGCAAGGCTATATATTACGCGCCGAACGCATCACATTATTACGAGGCACGCCTGGTGGGGGACTTCGGATTAATTTCGGCCACCTGGGGTTCTTTAACATGTACGTAAATCTAAGTACGCCGGTGTTACTGCATTTCGCTCCCATCGAAATGCAGCTGCCGTATGCGTGAATCGAACCCATGACCACGATCTTAGCAGCGCAACACTTCAGCCTGCTAAGCAATCACGGCGTGTCGCATGCAAGGCCAATATAAGCGCTCAGTGCAAACATGCAGCTTAATTCTGTTTGCAGGGAGCCGCGACAGGAAATGTACCGCAATCAGCTGAACTAAACACTTAGTACTCACGGTACGTTATTTAAAATGTGGTGTGATAAGCCCACATGCTCCGCTTCTGTCACATTACAAATGGTTGACTCGGAAAGCCAGCGCGCAATCTCGAAACGTACAGCGGCTGTCTATTTGTTGTAACTTCGGTTCACAAACGCACTTCCCTTTCAAATGAGCACGATCATCGCGTTTCTCCCCGTTAATAGTTCGTAATACTGTGTACGACAAAAATTACTTCAAGGTAACAAGACCGCGAAAGCATCGCATGCCATAATCCACTCTTGACGCCTCTGCTACTCGTACTGATTGCATTGGAAACGGTAGAACATGACAGGAAGTTTTCGGCTCTTCGTCATTTTTAAACTTTTGTGACAGTTCACAATGGAGCAGGACTGCATGCCTGCTTTCGAGTACGACGAAGGAACGGCCCCGATAGCGTGAAAAATGCGAGATAAAAGCCCCGGGGAGCACGTTCTCCGCGCGCGCAATGGGAAAACCAAGCAAGAGCGACCCGTCCGAGCTAAAGTCCCTAGATTTTTCCTTTTTTGAACAGGGAAAAATCTAGGGACTTTAGTCCGAGCTACCGGAGGTTTCCTCTCTCTCCGCTGGGGCGGTGGACGGCGCTGCGCAAACTTGAGCGTTGGAGTCCTTATGTGTGGGGGCGACGACGTCTGTGGGCTGATGTCGCATCTTTTGTGTGTGTGTGTGTGTGTGTGTGGTGTGTGTGTGTGTGTGTGGCAGGGGCGTAGCCAGAAATTTTTTTCGGGGGGGGGGGGTTCAACTTTATGTATGTTCGTGCATGCGTTTGTGTGTGTGCGTGTATATATACACAAGCAAAATTGAAAAATTTCGGGGGGGGGGGGGTTTGAACCCCCACCACCCCCCCTTGGCTACGCCCCTGGTGTGTGTGTGTGTGTGTGTGTGTGTGTGTGTGTGTGTGTGTGTGTGTGTGTGTGTGTGTGTGTGTGTGCGCGCGCGCGCGCATTGCGTTAACAAGAAAACAATGCTTTGTGGGGAAATTTATCACGAATGAGGACGAGGTTTAGGATTACCAATATGACGCGACTGCCAAGTGAAATTATTTTCTGACGTTTTTCTCGGCTGCCGGAAGAATAGACACCCCCTATCTAGTTCGCTCACCAGGGGCGTAGCCAGAAATTTTTTTCGGGGGGGGGGGCCGTTCAACCATATTTTATGTATGTTCGTGCGTGCGTATGTGTGTGTGTGCGTGTATATATACGCAAGAAAACTGAAAATTTTCGGGGGGGGGGGTTGAACCCCCCCTTGGCTACGCCCCTGTAGCTCACAGTACCCTCGGCCATTTTTTCTGGTGTTTTGTGTCTCACCCGAAGTCTATATCGGCCAGATGACGCTGAGATGCCATCTCATGAAGCCACGATAACACGGTTACGTGTAACATCAAACGCGAAATCTTGAGCTGTATTAGCAGAAAAAGAAGTATTGTTGTAGCTTACCGCGTCATTGAAGCCGACAGTGAAGTCGATGTTCTTTGCCCGCCATCTTTCCCGAGGCAGTGAACATGTGCGTATAGATGTCTTCTGGTTTAACTTTCTCGCTTGATCGTCTGGTGCTCACAGCCAGTTAGGAACCTCAAAGAGACACTAACGAGGAACATGAAGTTGAACTGAAATTAACAGGGGCATTGAAGAATGCGTGCAGTTTTTGTTGGGTGTGAAAAGATGACTTATTAGTAGAAATATTTGTAAGCAAAGACTGAATATCTCTTACTCGATTTCTCTCGCCCCAGATTCGGTGCTGAAGCGATGGCGACACGAATCCCATTGCTCTCAGCGAATTAGAAGGCGCGATGATACGTCAGCACGTGTGCAAATGACCGCCGCGGCTTTCGTGATTGCCGCGATGGATGTGGTTGCAGGCTTTGAACCTCGCAGCGAAGATCTCGCCATGAAAGTAGGATTGCATTTCAGTGAGTCTGAAATGATCCCATTGCTCTCGAGGCAGCTCTTTCTCTCAGCAACCGACGGAATGCAAAGCCTCGTCTTCGTCGACGGCAAGCGAGGCGTCCAGTTGCCGAATACTGTTTGTGTACACGCGTATTTCATTTTGTGTTTTTATTAATGGCGATTTCCTTTGGGAGAACTGGCACTGAGGAGGGGCGAGGCAGAGCACTCAGAGCAGGGCCATGCAGAGCCACTCAATCCGCCCGTGGATTGCGGAACGCATCCGAAGTAGAGCACTGCACGGGCCGGCCCAAAAGCCCGGGCCGTCCGAAGCGTTTTCCGGCGGGCCCGGGCTGGGCTCGGGCTTGAAAGTGCGGGCCCGGGACGGGCCCGGGCTTGAAGCCGCGGGCCTGGGCCGGGCTTGAGGCTGCGGGCCGGGCCGGACTCGGACCCGCTCATTAAAAGGCGTAAGTCGGGCTTTCGAGCACACGCGAACGTTATGAACTGCATGGTCTAAGGTATACTGTGCCAAGCTGAAGTGACACGTGCAAAGAGCGGGCTCTTAGTAAAGCTTAGCAATAAAAATAGAAAAACAGTTGAAGTGCTGTTTTTTTTTTCACCAGTATAGATATAGATTGGCACTGTATATTTTCACTAACGTTTCGTCTGCGGGACCAGACTTTGTCAAAGTAACAAGTACATCGTGGTCGGTTTCCTTATAAACACGCCAGATCACCTATATATATATATATTAACAGCACTAACAATGGGCCAGATCACGGTTGTTCCCATGGGAGGAATAAAGATTTCGGTCTTTTATTCGAGGTTGACACATACGATACATTTCATTTATATTCCTTGGTATTACGTGCCAAGACCACGATATGATTACGATGCACGTCGTAGTGGCACCGGATCAATTTCGACCACCTCGAGTTCTCTAACGTGCACGTAAAGGTAAATATATACACGGGTGTTCTTGCATTTCGCCCCCATCAAATTGCGGCCGCCGTGGCCGCGGGAATCGCACCCGTGTCCTAGGACTTAACAGAGAAACAGCTTAACCGCTGAGCTACCACCGCGGGCAAAGCAACATTTCGATGCATGTACACACCGAATTTTCCGTCCGATCGCCCGCTACAAAGCGCACGGCATCATTAATAATCATCATCAACAACTAACATCCTCTAGCGGGCCCGGGTCGGACCTGGTCATGAACAAGCGCGCCCTGGATTAGTTTAGTAATGAACGCCGGGCCCAGGCCGGGCCGCGCATTTACAAAGGCGAGCGAATAAACCCACCCACAATGCACCGCGCCACGGCGCTCTCTGGGGCTATGCATTTTGGCCGGCCTAATTGTGTCGGGCGGCTGCCAGTCCCCGTACTTTCGTATAAGTGGAAACAGCGACGGCTGTGTGCGCGCTGTACTGCTGTGCAAGGTGCAAACGCAAAGTGCTGGGACGACGCGACCATAGTAAACGCCCTACGATGAATCGGATACACGCGAGAGATGTGCTTCGTGAGACGCTGTGCGCACACAAGTTCTCGCTACCGAAAGCCGACTCGTTCAGGACGCATTGAAGCGGACACAGCCTGCAGTGAAAAACAACACGACGGCGGGATGACGGATTTCTTGCGAGTCAGCAACGATATATGCAGACGTGGCAAAGCAAAGGAAAAGTGGGCTCTGGGACGATGTGATGCAGGAAAGCCCTCTACGATGGATCGCATGCACGCGAAACTGTAGATGCTTCAAGCAACGTTAGTGCGCGCGCCTTTATCGACCATGCCCTCCTCTGCCGAAAGTTGCGTTGATCTGTTTGCAACGACGTAAGTATCGATGTTGACAAAGCCATATATGCAGTTAAAACGACGGGATGACGGATTTGTGCAAGCCTTGACGCTGCTCAGAAAGCTGGTATCGAAGAATGTCATTCCCTACGTCGCGGTCGTCACTTCAGCATTAATTAGCTTCAGCTGACGGCCCAGCACTGGCTTAGAATTATTGCTACGCACTGTGAATGGGGACATGCGATGCAATATGAAGATCTTCGAAACGTCATTGTGCTCCTTAAAACACGCGAAGCTTTCGGCCGTTCGTATATTTTTGATTATATATATAAGATGATGCGCGATCATTAAGAGAGAAAAAAAAAAAAAGAAACGCTGGCGCCAGGATATCACCTATGAGCAAAATAAGGTTCGAACAAAAACGAAAATTTTCTCGTGTGCCCTTCAGAAAAAGAGCTCTGCTCCTGCCATTTTCTTTCTTTTTTTTTTTCGCATTTCATCGCAATACATGTGTAATGCGGTGAAGCTTTGAAGGCACGCGCAATGTTATGATATGCGAATAAGACTCGCCGAAAGCCAGGTTCTCGCCATCGTCCGCCAACCATATTTTTCTGAGAATTTGACGTAGCCCCTCGACGTGGTTTTTTTTTTTTCTTTCTGCAACCCACCCTTATGCAACAAGCCATCATGCATACTTGAAGGCAAGTAAAAAACCTACCTGGCCACAACCCATGCAACACAAAACCTCTATACGTTCTAAGACGTTTTATGGAGGGTTTGTGTTTCATGGGAAGTTCCACGTAGTCGTCACATGAAATTGAAGTAAAAATAGGACTGCATACCATGGAAGTCGCCCACAATCTTGCAAATATACAAACACACCTTGCTTTATTTTTTGCATTACTTAAACCCAATGCATTGCAGGTGAAATGCCACCTGGAGTATCACAGGGATCATTGCTTGCACCCTTCGTCATCCTACCTTATATAAGTGATAGCCAGTCTTGTATGCATGTGCCTGTTCAAATGAACTTCCTTGCGTATGACTGCATGATTTGTGCAAGAATTATAATACCATATCAGACTTCACAATTTAATATTAATTCTAGCACAAGCCTTCACAGGGAACCTGGCAGATATCTCTTAATGCTAGCGATGTGTATTTTCTGAGAAGCCTTGGAAGCTCTTTTCTTGCACAAGTTGTGTCAAATGCCTACAGACCCCTTCAGCCTATAATCTTGGTGCCTTACCACAAGTACGTAATGCAAAAATCACAGGAAATGTTAAAACTGGTTCAAAGATTTATGAGCTGTTCTAAAAAAAAGAAAGCAATATATTTTTTGCTTTTGCAGAAGCATTGTGAACAAGAGTAGACCAACTGAGACTGCCACAAGCATCCTTGAATATGTAAAAATACTTTTCAGAGGAAGCTGCTTGGCGAATGTGGAGGCCACGCATTTTATTCAGCTGCACACATTTCTGCTAAATCTTTTTAATGCTATAAAAATATCCAAGATAACACCTATGATGACACAGACAGCATAACACACCCAGTTTCTTATGTCTTTTGGCATTGAAGATAAAAGGTAGCTTATTCCTTCATATAAATTTCCCATATTCACATTTATGTAAGTGAGAAGCTTGACAGCATACCAGTTTATATCTCTCTCTACGAGATGCGGACATCTATAAATCCAGAAGCCCGAATTATCACTTTTGACAAATGTGAAGACGTACAGATGCAGAACTGTGAAATGTTATTTATTCACACCTGTTATTTATTTTTTAAACAAACTTCCAATTCAGCAAAGCATTATACAAGTACCAGTGTTCATATGCCTCATGACTGGCATGTGGAATGGTCTTTACAAAGGTTCTCCACTGCCAACCAGGGTTGTTGCAAGTATTGTACTAGGCATGTGTTCCCCTCTCCCCCCAAAAAACCCCTGTGACAGCACTGCTGCCAGCACCATGAATGAAACAATGCAGGCAACAACTGCAGTGCTAAATGCATGAAACACCTCGCCATCAAGATGAAATCATTGGGCTATGGCCCAAGAGGAGCAAGGTATATTTGCACAGAGAAGTAGCTCGGGAAATTTGCAAGATGCATTGCCACCAGGCCCTCTAAGCACGCAGTCAGTGGATGCTTTATGACTTCTTCATGGCACTCTTTCTATGAGAAAGACATTGATCTGCTGCTTTGGTGATGTAATGATTTCTCCTAAGTTACGAAGACTGCATTGACCGCAAGCTGTGCTTAGATAGGGATGGTAGTAGTGTAAAGCCCGGCGATGCAGCTTTGAACCATTTTTATAGAACTGTCCCTCACTGTGGCAACAGGCATGCTTTGGAGGTAGTAGCATCGACCTACTTCCTAAATTTCTGCAAACGCCTTTGCATGCAACTCAAGGAATGTCAAAAGGTATTGCATGCTCTCGTAGCTCACTTTGGCAGCCTAAGATACACCCCAAATTTGGTAATAAACTGCCATGAATATTGCATCATTTTACAAGCGGGGGCTTTTATTTTAGATGCGCAGCAGTAGCGCAGGCATAGGTGACATGAATTGCACTTTTAATGTGAAATGGCCAGTCATTAACGACCATTTTGTAATTGTCATAATAACATAAGCATTTGTTGTTTTATTTAAATTTTCCCCTAGAGCAAAAAAACTTATTCATAATGCATATAGCTATTATTTTAGAAGTGGCAAATTGTAGCTTATCGAGCTTAAAATGGGTCAGCAATGGTGAGCATTATTTCTGCAAGGTTTGAAATTGTGTTCTTGCTGTGTTATACTGATGCAATGCTGCAGAAAAGATATATTGCACATGTTTATTGCCAATTACCGTATTCATTCATCACGAGTTTATAAAATCTTCGCATGAGAAGGATGTATTATGTAGCGCAGTGTTAATGTGGTGCTACATGGTGTGACAAATGGCGGCTCCTAAATATGAAAAAGGACCTTGAACCATTCGAAGTGCCATGCTGTAGTCTTACTAATGGCCAACAGAAGTCATGAATGTGAACCATAATTAGAGTGGGTGTACCATCAACTCAGAGGTTACTAATACAAAACATTTATGCGAGACATGGTGTGGCAAAGCTGACTTATTGTTAGTGCAGCTTACTTATCTTGTTCCTTCATGGTGCAAAAAGGCTGCATGTTTTTTTTTTTAAATTCAGAAATTCAAAAAACTTACAAACTGCTTTTTATGAGACATCAGCGTTGGTTAGAAGGGACAGGTTACAAGGAGTGCTGCTCATATTGCTTGAAGTACACTAGTTACCCCAATTAGAATCAATTATTTACATGTCTGACAGCTTGTACAAGTTAAAAAAATTTTAAACTTTAAGATATTGCCAGCAAACAGCATTTCATTTAAAAGATTTCAAATGCATTAAAGAAAAATTGAATTTGTTGCACTTCGCAAAGTACACTTAGCACTCAAAGGGTTAAGGTGTGTCTGACTTTGTGTTCATCTCTGATGACAGACAGTACTGTGGCGTAACTTTGCCCGTGGCTTACTTAAAGGGCCCCTGACACCAAAATCGAAACCTTGAGATGTCTGTGTTGTTTGACTGTCCTGTATAAGTGGGTACTTCTGACCGATTATTAGTGGCGAATGTTTCTTTTAAGATATCTTAATTTGGGTTTAAAGTAAACGTGAGTTCTTATTTGGATTTTCAGCACCTCGTGACATTGGCACAAGTATGATGTAGACAGAGGTCCCTTATGACGTTACACAAGAAGAGCTAGTATTGTCGACAAAGATACGCAGGGCGCACACAATACCATGACTAGCACTCAACAAGGACTATTGTTCGTCCCCCCTCTCGCTCTATTGTCAGGCTGCTCTCAAGGTGGTTCTGGCTGCTTACACCAGGAATGATTTTCCTTTTTCACAGGGGGATACGCCCAAAGTGGCCACATCGTTTCATTCTTCACCACGCCTGGGCCCACCGATGTGAAAAGTTAGCTTTAAGTCCCATCAATTTTATTTTATTTATTTAGTTTTATTTAAAAATACCTTACAGGCCTCCATTGAGGCATTGTGTAAGGGGGGCAGTATGAAAAAGTGGACTTCCATAGTAGTTACATAACAAAAAGTTCATGAACAGTGGTCATGTAGATCACATAATAAGAAGAGCAAAACAAAATAATTAATTAGTTCATCAGCAATGGTAACAAAAGAAAATCAACAACACTAGCAAAGATAAAACATATAATAAGGAAATATTCATCGAGTCAAGCACAATTGAAATCTTACAGTACTAGGGTTCGAATAGAAAAAAAAGAAAAGCGACACTACGGTGCTATACAATAAGAAATTGCAAGAAGGTTACAACACAGAGAGCACACTGCGATAATGGCAAATATTTTTACACCTCGTTGGCCAGATAACTGGTCAATGAGTCACGAAATGCATCAATGTTTGTCAGACATGCGATGCTATCTGGCAGGGAATTCCAACATCAGACTGCACGTGGAAGCGCAGAGCAGTTGAATGCACGTGTTGATCCTTAAATGTGGGTATAGCTAAAGTGATTATGAAGCTTGTGTGACGTGGAGTAGGGTCTTTTCAAGCATGCTAGTGTTTCGAGATGAATGAATGAATTTGTGAAACAGTGTCAGCAAGGCAATGTCACGTCGAGTACTCAAAGATTACAATGAAAGGTTAAGTTTGATTTGTGAGATGCTAGACTGATAGCTGTATTCGTTATAAATGAAGCGGCTTGCCCTGTTCTGAATTCATTCCAACATGTCAGTAAGGTATTTCTGGTGAGGGGACGAAATAGGGGAAGCGTACTCGAGTTGAGGGCGAACGAGAGTAAGGTATGCTAATTTGCGAACATTCGAAGAAGCGTTTCTTAAGTTTCGACGCAAGTAACCCAAAGATTGGGAGGCTTTGGCTGAAACGGAGGTGATGTGTTCTGACCAAGAAAGATTTGTAGTGAATATAATGCCTAGATACTTATATTGTGTAGCGATTGCAACAGTGTCTTTATTGATATTGTATGAATGTAGGGAAGGTATAGGCTTCCGAGTAAATGACATTACATTTTGACGTATTCAATGTCATTAGCCATTTACTACACCAGTTACTAATTGGTTCTAGATCATGCTGAAGAACCAGATGGTCGTCTGTATTAACTATTGTGCGATAGACAATGCAGTCGTCAGCAAATATTCTTATAGTGGAAGACACGTTATGTGGAAGATCGTTAATAAAGATGAGAAAGAGTAAAGGACCGAGGATGCTTCCTTGTGGTACACCAGAAGTTACTTCAGTTAAGGAGGACGAGAAGTTATTTGCAATGGTGAACTGGTAACGATTAGAAAGAAAGTTCCGGAGCCATGATAAAGTGAGACAGTCCAACTGAAGAGCTGAAAATTTTGAAATAAGGCGACAGTGTGCGAAGCGATCAAACACCTTTGAAAAGTCCAGAAAAAAGCAGTCAGTTTGTTGGTTGTTGTTCAAGTTAGTGTGTAGGTCTGTAACAAATTCAAGCAACTGTGTCTCGCACGATAGGCCCTTTCTAAAACCATGCTGATTATGAAAAAAAGAACTTGTTAGTCTTAAGGTGTCTGTAAATCTGCGAGGCGATAATGTGTTCCAGTAACTTGCAAGAAATGCATGTCAAGGAGATTGGTCGGTATTTTTCGCACGATGATTAAAATACCGGTATGATTTTTGCCATTTTCCAGTCTGTAGGAAGGAGGCCAGTCGCGAGTCACTGCTTAAATATGTGAAGAAGAATTTCACTTGACACTGTTACTGTATTTTGTAATATTTTTTAGTTTATACCATCTATGCCACAAGAAGAAGACATCTTAAGGTTATTTATGAGTGATGATAGTCCCTCCAATGTGATTTCTATAGGTTCCATGTATTGGTAGCTGAAATCAGAAACCTAAGGTACGCTTGAAGTGTCCTCCTTCGTGAATACGGAACTTTAAAAGCAGATGAACACTCGCTATTTGGAAGAGGAACACTACTGCTGCTGTGTAAGCAGATATCATTAGATTCGTGGTTGGGGCTTATTACTTTCCAAAACTTAGCTGGATTGTTTTTAAGTAGTTCAGGAAGGTCATTAGAGAAATATTTGTCGTTTGCTTGGCCTAAAGCTGAGCAATATGTTTTAAGATAGCATTTTAATTCTGCCATGAAGATGATGTGCGAAGGCTCTTAGCGATATTATACAGTCGTTTCTTTCTGCTCCTCATGCGCTTGGTGTTCTTGGTGTTCATCATGGCTAATGAAGCTAAATCACTCCAAGGCTAAACTCGTCTTCTTTACACGAAATTCCAGCTGCCTCCTGACCACATATACACTTAATCATGGTTAAATTTGAAGCAGCGCACGACGACAGACACAAAAGGAACGAACGGGACACCGCTGCACTCTCAACTAGTTTATATAAATAAATAAATAATAAATAAATTTCGCAGAAAAACATGGTTAATATACAACAAGACGGTGTACCACGTGCTACAATGACGTTCAAGCTACATCATATTTTCTAAAAAGCACACTTCGCAATCGCTCAAAGTTATCGATGCTTGGCTAATGCAGTAATCTTTTCTTTTTGCGATGTGGAAGGCCTCGATCACTTCCCTGGTCACCTGATCTCTGTGACTGGAAAGTATTTCAGTCTCAGAGAACAGCGGGGAGCAGCCACACTCCGAACAATGCCGCCTTATGTGTGAGTAAGCATTATTAGCTAATGCTCTCTTGTGCTCCGTCAACCTTGTATTTATGCACCGGCCAGTTTGGCCGATGTACATCTTCCCGCATGACATGAGCAAACAGTATACTACTGCAGTCCTGCACTCAACAAACGAAACAACGTGCTTGACAGAGCACCGAAAACTATCCTTTTTTGTTGATCGCCTCCTATCCAGCCTCGCGCAGATTTTTCCTAGTCTGTTAGGAGCAGAAAAAACAACATGTATTTCATATCGGCTGCCTACATTTTTCAGATTATGCGATATACTGTGTGCATAGGGTATTGAGACACATTTCTTTTTCTTTTCTTCAGAATTCCTATCTTTTTGAGGCTGCTCCATAGACACACCACTGCGCACATGACGAACCAACTTCTGTGCTGATCTGCACAGAACATGTTCTTCGTAACCCGCACTACCTAATCTATCTATTGTTTATTGAAACTGTCATTAATTTGGTGGGGACAAGATTACCTACTACACGGAGGCATAGCCTACTCATGCCTCCGTGCTGCCTTGGCAAAATCTTGTCCCCACCAAATTAATGACAGTTTCAATAAACAATAGATAGATTAGGTAGTGCGGGTTACGAAGAACATGTTCTGTGCAGATCAGCACAGAAGTTGGTTCGTCATGTGCGCAGTGGTTTGTCTATGGAGCAGCCTCAAAAAGATAGGAATTCTGAAGAAAAGAAAAAGAAATGTGTCTCAATACCCTATGCACACAGTATATCGCATAATCTGAAAAATGTAGGCAGCCGATATGAAATACATGTTGTTTTTTCTGCTCCTAACAGACTAGGAAAAATCTGCGCGAGGCTGGATAGGAGGCGATCAACAAAAAAGGATAGTTTTCGGTGCTCTGTCAAGCACGTTGTTTCGTTTGTTGAGTGCAGGACTGCAGTAGTATACTGTTTGCTCATGTCATGCGGGAAGATGTACATCGGCCAAACTGGCCGGTGCATAAATACAAGGTTGACGGAGCACAAGAGAGCATTAGCTAATAATGCTTACTCACACATAAGGCGGCATTGTTCGGAGTGTGGCTGCTCCCCGCTGTTCTCTGAGACTGAAATACTTTCCAGTCACAGAGATCAGGTGACCAGGGAAGTGATCGAGGCCTTCCACATCGCAAAAAGAAAAGATTACTGCATTAGCCAAGCATCGATAACTTTGAGCGATTGCGAAGTGTGCTTTTTAGAAAATATGATGTAGCTTGAACGTCATTGTAGCACGTGGTACACCGTCTTGTTGTATATTAACCATGTTTTTCTGCGAAATAAACTAGTTGAGAGTGCAGCGGTGTCCCGTTCGTTCCTTTTGTGTCTGTCGTCGTGCGCTGCTTCAAATTTAATCATGAACTATCACCAACTCGCCCAACTTTCGACATTACTGACACTTAATCACACACCCGCAAAGTCAGCCATCTCATACAAATATCTAGGACTTCACCTACTATCCGACGTATCCTGGAACTGTCACACTGATTACATTCTTGCAGCTGCTAACCGCTCCCTTGGCATGTTAAAACGTGACCTGCGTCACGCTCCTGCACACATGCAAAAACTTGAGTATATTACCCTAATCCGCATTAAAATTGAGTACGCTTCAGCTATATGGGACCCGGAACAAGCTTATATCATTGATAACATAGAATCCTTGCAGAACCGTGCTGCTCACTTCATTTTCTCTGACTACTCTTGTTTCACTAGCTTCACTGCCTTAAGGTAGGTCACCACCTTCGAGAAAAATTTTACAGTTGCAGTCCAAAAGTTATAATTATGGTTTTGGCTTGTAGGGCTTAGGTAAATTTAAACTTTAGAATTATGAAACTGCTAAAAATGTAAAACACAATATTTATAAAAATCAAAATCTGCCAAAATATGCATGTTGCACCAACAGTCACAACTACAAAATGGTTGGTGTGATTGAAATGCAACTTAGCAGCTATGTAGTAAGGGCACTATCCTGTGCATCTAACCTCCATGATCACCCCATCTCTAATTTAAGGCACGTTATTGTAAAAAGAATGAAAAAGTTTATATTTGACAGGTTTGTTTTGCACACAATTGGCCATAGTACAAAAAGGTACTGCTCATTTTCAATAATACTGCTTGAGTGCACAACTCAACCTATAAAGAAGTAGTATGCAAAATTGTATGTAAAAATGTTTATCAGAAGGAAAGTTATCACTGTTCGCATAAGTGTAGGATGCAAAAAATCATGTTTTGAGAAAAATGGCTTTAAAGATTTCAGTCGAATGTACATATAATAAAGAGACAATCAATATGTCTCCAGCATCATAGCTTGGGCCCTCCTCTGAAGTGGCGCATTCTCCTTTTGAGCGAGCTGAAGCACACATATTTTTTTAAGCTCATTTGTGTCTCCAGCTGACTCTCATCTATGTGCGCCACAGCGGGTCCACGCTTGGTATATTGATTCCATAACTTGCGTTGATGCTTCTTTTTTGTCCTATACTTTGCCATATTTCATGGAGTACTGTAACTTTCTCCTTGAAAGGCCACAAATGAATCCAAGAGCTTGAAGTGGTGTACGAAAAAGCACAGACGGCCGAGTAAGAACGCGCACAACTTAAACAACAGAGTGCCGCATCCGTGTAGTGGAAATTTTCAAATAAATCGAAAACATCATGCCCCACAAGCTTCAGAATGTACTTAGACACTTAGCATTATGTAATATGTATAAGGAAAAACATTTGTGACGACATGGCAGGTGTTGTGGAATCAGAAACCTTCAGTTTCGATTTCGAATGCGTCTTAGGTTGGAAAAATGGTCAGAACTGTCGAACGGCTTAAGATAACTACATAATTTTTTTGCTAAATATTCTTGAATAGACAAGGAGCTTGAAAATGTCGAATTCAAAAAAATTCTGTTTTGAAGGTGGTGACCTACCTTAAAAGATTGTGCAGGTCTTGATAACCTTTCCATCATTGTAAACTTGCCCGTTTATCTCTTTTTCATAAAATTTATTATCATCCGTTCCTTCATGACGATTTTTTCAGTCACCCTTAGCCATCTTTCCACACCGTCATCACCCTCTCAAGATCAAACACATCACATGCCGTACTTCATCTTTTGCTAATTCAGTCATACCAAAAACCATCATTGAATGGAACCAGCTGCCTCGTAAAATTGCAATAGAAAGCAAAATTCAGAAATTTAATGACCTTTTAAACTTTAAAGTTTAATGTTCTGCTCTATTCTCAATTACCCATTTGATTCTTATTTTGTACTGTATTATGTTATTCTGTTATCTTGTGTTGCATTATTATGTTGCGTTTTTAAATATCTTTTTTCAATATTTTCAATATGTGTTGCGTTATTGTGTTGCTTTTTTCAGTATGCTTAAGCAAGTCTTGTTATTTTTGCTAATTTTTATGTTTGCTGTCTCTGTATTGTATCTTTTCTTCTTTTGCTACCCCCCTATGTAATACCCTCCCAGTGAGGGTGTTCGGGGGTTTCCTGAAATAAAAAAAATAAATAAAAGTCACCTCTTCACTTACCCCTTTCAGACGCCACCTATGAAGAACTGTATGTAAACGTGTCAAACTGACACAACATTATTTGACGGCACTCAATATTCTATTGCAACAAAAATAGTGTCATAATATATCAATTTAGGTGTTATAGTAACTCGTCCTAATTAAGTAGTAATTAAATATCTATTTATCCTGAAGACGTTGATGTTCTCTTTTGGCATAAATAGAATGAAACTTTAGGCTAGAAATATTGTTAAAATTCATTCTTGGTTATGTACATTTCGAGCAAAGGAAAATTATACTTTCCACAGTATGTACTATGTTCCTATTGTATTGTGTTCGTTGTCCTTTTGTCCTTACGCAGCTAACATTGTATAATGGCGAGTTTATTGTTTGTTGAATAACTTATTTTCATGCTGCATTTCATTTCTTGTCTGCTTGGTAACCACTCCCCTCTATAATGCCCTATGGCCTTGAGGGTAAGTAAATAAATACACAACAGTAGACTGCAAAATGAAGTTAAATGAAGAGAAGTGTATTACGCAGGAGGTTCGATTCGTCCAAAGCTCGATATATCTTGATGTTTCTTAGCCCCTAGTTGATACAAATAGCAAAATCGAGTGGTGTACACAATTGTGTACATAGCGTGTCAAACGGTTAATATTCCTCACGGCATTCCTTGCAAGCACTGAACGCTCATGATGCAGTCCTTTTCATGTCGAGTTACAGTCCGATTTTAGGTGTCTACACTCCTTTAAAGGCCAACTCCGGCGATTTTTCGAGGTCGATGGATCTCAATGAAATTCGCTGGGTACGTTTCTTTGCACGTTTCCGTCATTTATGCCAAATTACAGGCTTGAGACATGCGCAGATTGTTTGCAAATGAATATTAAAGATTGTCTGCAAACGCCCTCCTGGCTTCCCACAATTATTGGCAACATTGCGTCTGTGACGTCAGTATTGGTAAGGCGGTGGAAGTGACGCAGCCGAGGGCACCGCTAACTTCGGCGCTTCGGCCGCTACAGCGAGCGTCTGCCGTGCACAAGGCGACAGACAGCGTTGGTTTGGCCGGCGCTTCGCTGGTCGTCCCGGCTGTCACAGTTTTCATACTCCGCGCCGGCGTCACCGGCATGCCTTGCACGACTTCCAGTTCGTTCGTAACAACGTCTACGTGATACGTAGACAGTACACTCGGTTGGGTTTCGGTTTCGGTGTTGCGCTTTTTTGCTTATTTAAAATTATTCTCCAATTTGCCGAGTATTTCTGCTATCGGGCCCGTAAGGAGCGTCTCAGGAACATAAAAGCACCATTACTTTGACATGGCCAAAACATCGCCGGAGTTGGCCTTTAAGAGATGCAGTTGGCCTGTTTTGGAATAAACAAAAGCAAAAACTTCCTGCATTAAAAAATTATATTTTTCTTATTTTTTAGTCAAAGTAATATGAAGTCTCAACACTTCCAAGCTTGCTCTTGTAATTGTTGGGTTCATTTATTATTTTAGTGAAGTAAACAAAGGTTAAATTGCACAATAGTTTCACATTAGTCACAATGAAGAAGCATCCAGAAATATTGCACGAAGGCAGGTGCTGTCCTCGTCGCAGTACTTGTCCACAATGAGCAGAGCATTGGCACCTGATGGTGTTCAAGCTCCTTAAGGACCCAGATTCACACTGTTTTGGTGGTCAGCCTGTAAGTGGAGGAGATACCAAAGTGTTTTTAAGTACCGAGTTCTGCGACTTGCTCTCTAGTGACTTTTTATTTAGCTTTGCGAAGGAAAGTGAGGAAATGGAAACAGTCAGAAATCCTAGATGTATCAGCACCATAACACAAGTCAAAGAGAAGGCATAAAATTGAATACAAAGCACACAAGCAGCACACCAAAGAGAGGACCCCACAAAAATATGCACACAATGCTATGCATTGCTAATGGAATTGTGCTCTTGATGACACAAATGTCTATCACTAAGCTTATCCAGGTATACTTTCAGCAAGCAGCACATCTATAGGGCACTGCACATGGAGATACATGTCAACTATGGGCGTACACTATTAAGTTAACGTGGCTCACATTTTTCTAATGCTGCACGGGCGCATGAGGACTGCCATGTGGAGGCGCGTGGCAATGATTGAGAGTGCATGTGCATTGAAAAGCAGCAAAGGTGGCTCGATAAGCCATGAAAGCACCATTTGCAAGCAAAAAAAAGAGAGATTGATTAATTTGCATTATTAGTGTGTTGTTACTGCCATGTATGTGATTATTGTACCACAGTCATTAAAATCAAGTTTGGTGATTTTATTATTTATAAATAAGTGAATAAATATACAAATGAAGTAAAACTGTGTTTTGTTTGCATTACTTGGTTTCTTCCACACCCCATGGGCATTGGCGAAGCTTGACGAGACCATCAGAAGATTCTGGTGGATGAGGTATATTGAAGATATCTCAGTTCTAGCTTAACTAGTGCTTATGAGTAATTCAGTTTTTCAAAGCTTATGCAAGTTTTGAAGGCCAAAATGCAAGGACTTTCAAGACCCTGTCACAAAGTTATTCAAGGATGTGAGGCAGCACCCCAAGTAAAAGTCTTTCGCTTTAACAATTTTACCAGAACATTACAGATAGCTTCATTGCATTAAAAATACAGGAAATCGATTAGAAATGTCCAGTCCTGCTCACAGTGAATTCCCAATATGCACGAAACTTGACAACTTGTATGCTGGGTAACCTTCAGTTCTCCAATTCAACATTTAAGTGTAACATGGGCCTGCAGCAGTCTGCTCTGTCAGAAAACATGCATGGGATTTTCGGCCACTTCTTCACACACTTGTCCAGCCCAGCCAGAAGAAGCAAGAACTCCCAAGTCTAGTGATTGGCAAACTGTAAATGTGAGGTTTTAAGGAAAGTAATTTGGTTGAATAATTTGAAATAAAGTAGTTAGAATTGAATATATAACATATTACACAGAAAAACGAGCAGTTTTATTATGATCCAACGACCTTGCACAACAGTTTTACGAACGAGAACTAGGCATGTGCAAATATCACTTGCGCTAGTGTCGTCTGGTCTACTTTTGACAGTGTCCCTTTGTGCTGCTATACCTGCAATGTCCCTTTCTTGGTGTGAAGCGAAGTTGAAGCAAACTTATATTGAATTTAGGATTTGAATATGAGTAAGTTGCAAGTTATACCATATAGTAAAATATTTCTGTTTGAAATTTTCCTCCTTGGCCCATATAACAAGCTCTTAAACTTAAGGGCACAGGCTAGGCCCTATACCTCCCATGTATTTTAAGGTGCATTTAAGACCAATTTCCTTGGAAACTACTACCGTAAAATACCAAGCAAGCACCCCTACCTGAGCAAGCGCACCCTTCTCCTTTTCGGGAGACTTGAAATATGCGCCAATGAATGAGCAATGATCAATCAAAGCACAGCCATTGTCATTACAGGTAACATTTTGTCCTTGTGGCGACACGGTCTTCAGCTTGCTTGCACGAATGCTCCCGGTCTCGTTCTGTTAGTAGCTGAACCGTGTAGATCTCCAATTATACTACGCTCTCCAAACGGTGACTTTGTCAACACGAGCATATCTTTTGCCGTTGCAACAAAATCAACAAAGGTGCAAATAAACTCAAGATAAGTGCACAGAACCATGTCTCACACTCAAGGCAAGTGGACTTGGTAAATGCCGCGAGTATTAAAAAATCTGTACCATGTGCCTTTAGGTAGCCAGACTGACTTTAAAAACCTGCTAAGCTCAGAGAAACCACCAGTATTGTTTTTTAAAAAATTCGATTGAGGCAGAAAGCTCAGCTTCTACACGACCTAAGGGGGTGCGGCTGCTCGCCAGCTGGTCTCGGATACCTTGTGATTTTGGCTCAATCAAGATGCGGTAAAATGTGTGGGGCACTGGACATTGTTAAGGAAGGCCTTATTTCACAGAAGCAAAAAAAAGAGAGAAAAACCAAATTTCAATAATAAAAGAAATTTACCTCACCCTGTGTCTTAAAAAAAAAAAATTGGGGCAGCTACGCACCAGTGTTGTGATGAGTTGGGAAACAGTGTAGCTGGTGGCCTTCCCTAGCATGTCTGCAACCTCCAACTCATCTCCCTCCTCCACTTGCCTTCGATAAACTATGCTAAACTCTCTTTCTTTTATTATTTACCTTATTATTTTCCCCACTGGCACTTCGTTAAGTGCATCACGCTATTATGTACCTCTATCCATATACATGCTTTATTTTCTTGCAAATATGTCTTATTGGTATCACTTTCTAATACAAAAAAAGTGTAATGTGCAACATAGTATGTATTTCTGGCACAACATCTGGTGAAAGGGCAGAAAAGATTCAGGGTCTGAGAGAGGCAATGTCACTGACTGTGTTGGTAAACTTGGGATTAATTGTGCAGCCGTCTTTTCTGCACAGCCGATGTATTGATCCTTGCCCCCACCACCTGAAAGCTTTCTGCACCTAATGTATTTTTGCACTGCTTGCAGGATTAGCACACTTTTGACCATGTGATAATTTCATGTTATGTCGTCATGTAATGTCATCTTATATGACGTCGCAAATACTGCTAATCTGCAACATTATGACAATGTCATAAAGCCTTAATTTATGATCACGTGGCTATTCGCATTGTTCTTGTTGCTGCCACTGCAGACAGTCACTTTTCCCATTTGATGAGGCATTTAACACTTTCACCTTGAAATACAACCGTCCACTTGACCCCCCACCATAGGTTGGCAAAGTCACTCATGAATCGACTCACTCAGACTCAAATCGGGCCACAAGTATGAGTCTGAATGAATCCGGGTGAGTAATATTTTGGTGAGTTTGAGTCCAAGTGAGTCCGGTTGAGGAAAATATTGGTGAGCCTGAGTCCGAGTGAGCCCTAAGCGCAAAATATATTTATTGAGTGAGTCCGAGTGAGCTCCACGTTTTGTTGCCAATTTATGGTCCTATCTACTCATCTTCATCATTACTATCAACCTGATGTCGGCTTACATTTATACTCAAGTCTATTCACACTAGTATTCATGGGCCATCTCAATATTTATTGATCCGAGGCGTGAGTTAGGGGAAGGGGTGCCATGACCTCCCCCCGAAAACTCTTTCATAGGAAGTTCTTGATAAAAATATCTCGTGTGAGTCGCGTATTTCATAAAGATGTCTTTACTGGATTGATATATGATAATGATGATATATGATATATAATGATAGCTCGTAATTGAAGGTACAAGATCAAAAGGTGTGTCGTAGAGCACTGATTATGTGAGATATTGGCATTAAAGAGGATTGACACCATGATCGAAAAAGTCAATTTTACGACAACGGGCTCATGAGTCGACTCACTTGGGCTCACTCAGACTCAGGTGAAGCCATGAGTCTGAGTGAGTTGGGCTGAGTAATATGTTGGTGAGTTTGAGTCTGAGTGAGTCCGGTTGAGAAAAGGTTTAGTGAGTCTGAGTCCGAGTGAGTCCGGTTGAGGAAAGCTTTGGCGAGTCTGAGTCCGAGTGAGCTCCAATTTTTTTGCCGACCTATGCCCCCCACCATCAATTTCGTATCATTTTACCAAAGCACTTATGCTTATTGCTCTTTGATACTAATTTTACTGATTATATGACTCCAGTTTTAATCTATGACGCGCCTCAGTGTCTACTCTATCATATGCAACCTTTACCTCAAGCCGTTCTAGCCCTTTTAGATAAGCTTATTATTACAGCGAAAGCTGTTACGAGATCACAACAAGGGCTGATTCTGGTGCCGTAGTTGTCCACTGCCACCGTTGTCCATAACCACTATTGCACGAAATAAGAAAAAGCTAAATAAATAAAAAATGCCGAAGACACAATGGGCATCGAACCCAGACCCTCTGCGTGGCAGCCCAGCATTCTACTACTGAGCTATGCCGGTGCTTGAAACTCCGTTGCAAACTGACCATATCCAGGCTTCATGTCGGGTAAGGAATCATGTTAACATGCGTAATAAAGCGTTTCAGAACAACAGGGTATCACACAATGCGAATTGCGTAACGAGTGGGTCGTTTAATGCTCCAACCCATTACAAAAGCCTCAGGCATATTTCTTCATCGTCGTCAGCCACAGCATCAACAAAGTGCACATAATGCCTTACAAGTGTGTAACGGGTACCATGCTTTTCTGAAGAACGACGAATAATGGCATAGTGGACGCTTCCCCACTACACAAAAATTATGATGATTTATGGTGTAGTGGGTACCATGCAAGTGTGCTTGTAGTAGTTGGCCCAAGAGTGTTTAAACAAATGCTCTAGAAACGCCGCTCTTCCAGCTTTCGCTGTTACTGTACTGTACGTTCCGCGCAGGCCTGGCAGTTTTTTTTTTATCATGGTTTTCAAACTCACACCGGTGCTTGGCAGGGTGATCTGGAAGATGGCAGACCGCGCCCATGACCTCCCCCCGCCCGAAATTTTTTAACAGCCAAGCTGTTTAGCAAATCCTTCCTTGTCCGGCGAACAAAACAACTATCATCATAAACTGGTATGTACCACAGATATTTGGTAAATCTGGTCCACTAAAAATGAAGAAGGCAACAGTTAGCCCAAGAAATGGCTGCGAAGCGATGGCGGCGAGCCGAAGACCCCGAGTATGTACAACGAGCTTCTAGGTTGTTTTCTAGGTTGTTTGTAGGCCTTAGCTAGGTGACACCGATGTCCAAACTCGAGAGACAGAACCTCGTGCTGAAACCAAGCGTTTGCACCTCTCATAGATCTACAGGCACGTCATTATTGGCGTAGGCCTTCCATTGCTTCGAGGTCTTCTTGCAGCAGTCGTTGCCTTTCCCGTTCCCTAGTATCCCGAAGAATCGCGTCTTTTCCCACACTATGAGACGGAACGGGAAAGGCAACGGTGGCAGCAAGAAGACCCCGAAGTGATAGAAGGCCTACGCCAATGATGACGTGCCTGTAGATCTATGAGAGGTGCGAACGCTTGGTTTCAGCACAAGGTTCTGTCTCTGGAGTTTGGACATTGGTGTCATTGGTGGAGTTCGGACATCGGTGTCACCAAGCTAAGGCCTAGAAACAACCTAGAAGCAACCAGATTAGTCTTCAGAATCGCCCAGCTATGCTGTTTGAAGCCTTGCGCGGCCTAGTGCAAGCTTCCCCAATTTTTTTTTTCTTGCCACGGCATACAGAGTATAAAATGACACTTGAGCACATCTACCTGCCCTGTCTCCACTTGAGATCTGTGAGCTTGGCTCACACATGCGCTACCATTATTTCTGATATGCCACGCCTCAATTATCAGACGTGATTCTTCATTCCTGTGCCCGCACAAAACTGTGCATTCATCGAATTTTGGCATGCACTTACACTCTCGACAATGTAAAAACAGGATAGACGTTGAGCCTTCGGTTAGCGATACTTTATGTTTCAATAATCTCTCGTTAACACAGTGGCCCCCATGTCCTACATAGAAGCGGCCACAGCTAGAAGGAACCTAAATTTGTTGGTGTGTTTCACGAAACATTTGTTAGTCCACTTGTTGTCACCTCGCTGTCAACTTGCCCATTCTTTCTGTGCACAGCAGTACAAAACTTGCCTAGCTTATTGGAAGCTGTAAACACAACATTAATGCCGTACTAACTTCCCACTTTCTTTAGCCTGTGAGATATGCAGGAATGTAAAGAATACCTATGACACGTTTCTTCCTATTGCTTTCTGCAATCATGCTCGCTCCTAACAAAATGGACTTCTTTAAGCGTTCAGCGACAGTGGCCACTGCAATGCAAGGATAACCCACATATAAAAGACGCGTAAGCTGTGCTTTCAAGCTAGAACTCACTTTGTGCTCACATGAATTGTTGAGGGAAAATTTAAGGCACGACATGGCTATACCATTTTTTACAACCTTAAAATGCTTTGACGAGAAGTGGCCTTGACTATCTAGGAGAATACTGCCAGCATGTGCGGTTCTTCTGAAACGTTACAGAAATGTATAAAAATTGCATTCCATTATTCCAAGGGCATTCTTTAGTTCAGCCCTCCTCCATTTATTTCAAATTTCTTGCTCACTGAGGTAGTCAATGTCCTCACCGCTACAAAAAATCAAGTAATCGTGCACATAAAAAAAAACCTTTACAGAATTATCTAAGGCACCTTCTAACCGCTTCTCAATCTTGCTAAGGTATAAATCACTAAGTATCAGAGCAACCTTAGAACCAATACATATCCCCGATTTCTGCATATAAATGCCTTCCTTCCAACCTACCAGCATCGACTTTAAATACATGGAAAGAATTTCTAGAAGAGACACCATTGAACCACCACATTTCAGTAAAAACAGTTTCCTGCACTTGTTTGTTAATACAGCCATTAACACATTTTAACAATTCTGGCAAGGAGTAATAAAGGTTTAGCAGAGTGACAAATTGGGCTAGTTGGTGGTCTTTCACGATTTCTTTCGTGAGGGATTACAGGACAGTTGGTGTGCAAACTTACAACTGATTTATTCACATCTTGTGAAGTGCAATCAGGTTCGAGGGTTAAGATAAAGGGCAGAAAAAAGCAAAAAGGCAAAAAAGAAAACAAATATGATGCCAGAACATAGCATATGCCTTATTAAGCACAGACAAATTTTCGGCGGATCAGTGTATATCACTTTCTAGAAATTTTATTTCTGCTTGTGTTAAATGCAACAGCAAGGGTGTGCTGATGCATTGCTCTTTTGCCCCTATGATGAAAAGGGTTTCTTTTACCTCCCTGGTATCTTTATCACTGCAATGTGCAAGCAACACGTGTCACGGAACTTTGGTGTACAGCATCGTTTTCAGTGTGCAACGAGGTGACCTGCTGCTTGCAATTGTTGGCAGGGGTATCTGTGTTCCAGGAGACGTTTATTAATACAGCGTCCTGTATGCCCTATTTATTTATTTATTTATTTATTTGTTTATTCATACAGTACTGCTAGCCTCTAGAGGAGGCTGTAAGCAGGAGTGGGAGTTACAAGTACAAAACGAAGTGAACAAATCAGATACAACAATTGTGTCACATGAATCGAAAAGAACAAGAAAAAAAAACGTTCCTGAAGAGTGAGATACAAAGCATATATGCAATTTTTAGAGCATGGTATGCGCAAACCGACTGGAGAAAGATGACAGAACTTCTTCTCATGTAAAAGAAAAAAAAAAGAATGTGAAGATGCGATAGACATGTCATGTCAACTAAAAGGGGTTAAAGAAAAGAGTTATAATGTGCTCACAAAAAAAAAAAATAAGTGTACGGCATATGGACAACATTTGAAACTATAACGGTTGTAAATTATTGTCAAAGCGATTACAAATGAAGAATTTGTACAAAAGAATCAGTAGTTAGACATTCCACAACGCCGGCTGGCAGGCGGTTCCATTCACAAATTGTCTTTGGAAAAAACAACTTTGCAAGTTTTAGTGTGGCAGGGATATTCTTTTATTTTTTTACTGTGGTGTGAATGGGCGGCTCACCTGGACACTGGCTATATGTAAGTGTGTTTATGAATACCAAGTTTATCATGGAATAACAGGTGCATGAATTTTTTAACCGGGCGTGTTGGCGCCACTTTTGTAGATATTCTAGACCTGCTTTTTTTACCAAAGCACTAGCAGAAGTGCGCCAGCTATAAGAACGATATACAAACCTAACCACTTTCTTTTGGACAGTTTCTAGTTTGTTTGTGTTTCCTTGACTGTATGGGCCCCAACCTATCGATGCATATTCTATTACAGGATGGACTACAGTTTTATACGCTATTAATCTAACCTCGTGTGTACATTGCCGCATATTTCTTTTTAAGTAACCAAGTATCCACATAGCCCTCCGTTACTATAAAGCGAATTATATATCAGGCTCTTTTCCATGCCCACTTGAACTACTGCGCTTTAGTTTGGGCAAACACTACGTCCACAAATTTAAATAAGCTAAAAATACTTCAAAAAAGAGCGATCAGGGCAATAGAAAACATACCATACCTTGAACACACAGGACAACTTTTTGTTAAACATAAAATTGTTATGGCTAACGACATATACAAATTCAGGTTATTACAATCCTACATTAGCGCAAACAGAGGGAAACTCGACGCATTTCTGACACTTGCAAATCTTTAACATACTCAAAGAATTTACTTTCATCGATATAAACCCCCGTGGAAAATTCCGTTATCTCGCACCAATTACGGCACCCAAAGGCTTAGCCATATGTTGCCAACTATACTCAATTCATATGAGCAGCAAGACATAAATATCGACAAATTAAACACTATCAATGTACAAACATTATTTTTGTAGGTTTGCATTGTTTACATAAGTCACTCTGTGTTGCTTCGCATCATTTTTTTTGTATTTTTTGTACCTTTCCTGTGTACCTCATTGTGTACCTTTCATATGTACAAAAGCGATGATACACACTCTACGAATTATTGTGCTCATGTGTTTATGAAATATTCCTTTTTGTTTGTATACCTTGGCCTGTCATTTACTTTGCCTTTTGCTTGTATTATTACTTGCTTTATTTTATTTATTTTTTCATTCAATTCTTGTATTTTGTTTTTACCCTGTCATTGCTGACGCAGGGTGGACGGTGCTTAGTCAAGCTGCAATAACTGCAGCTTTTTTGCCGTCCCCCCATTTTTCGCCATTGTATCTGTTTTGGTGAAAACTAAACACTGATGATGATGATATGTGTTCATTCCACCTCATATCCGACGTTACTGTCACCCTGAGGTATTTATATCTGTTTAAAACAGCAAGAGACCTGCCGCCTATGCAGTGATAACTTAATGGCTGTTGTTTTGTGTCACAGTCGTCGCAACAGATTTTTTAATGTTTATTTTCATTTGCCAATCTGTGCACCACACTGCAATTTGTGCTAAAGCATTGTTAAGTAGAGCCTGATCACTAGGATTCTGAATGTTGTGATAGACTGTGCAGTCATCAACATAGAGCATAGAGCTAGACTTAACAGGTACAGGATCTGAGCACACGTCGTCAATTCTGACACACTGGGCTCCATCATACAGATAAGCTTCGGCCATGCAAGGAGCAAATCATATATATTCTTTACCGCAGGTTAGGGGAATACTGCACACAACCTTCTTAGCACATAGTACAAGGGGGTCTTGGTGGTTTGTTGTGTACTTTTTCTTCAGTTATTGTTCACCGCTTTGCAGAATCCCTTAAAGCTTATGAAGCGCTGAAGACAAAAAAACACTGACACTGCATGTTCGCCCTGCTTGTTTCATGTAGTGCAAAATGCTGTACAAAAACAGAACAACTGCTGCTTTGCTGAGGTCAGTGTGTCCTTATTTCTTCGGTGGTGCATGGGTTTTTGGTTTCTTTTTTTTTTTAATTTTCACTGATTCCTACGAGCATGCTTTGGGAATAGCCACTGTTTTTTGATCTTTTAAACTGATGGTTTAAGGCTATGCTCTAAAACAGGGGTCTCAAGCTCACATCAGCTATCGGACTGCAGTTATGAAATTTAATCTTACAAAGGGCAGTGACAGTGAAAATGTCAGAACTGCGTGGGGAGGGAGTGGGGGAGTGTAAGTAAAATGTCAGCTAACATTGCCATTTGAAGGGAAGCCTTTCCCATATCTCTTATATTGGTCATTTCTTAAGGGTATTTGGCATCAGGAATAGAGAAACATGTCTATACCGATCTCCACAATGACTAATATCTGGACGCCAATCCTTAAGTTTAGTTTTTGTTCTGCGGTGATGTTTCAACACAAGGTGACCGCATGAGGTGTCTGATGAAAAAAAGATGCTTATGACCATTCACATTTGTGTGGCTTACCCGAACAAAGTGTTATTAATAACGACAGGCAAGAAAATAATGCCAGCACCATTTAGCAAAGTCACAAAAGTCATCAAAAAATATGGGAAAACTGTCATGCGTGGGCTACGGGCTGCTAGCGAAAGGTTGGCGGGCTGCATGCGGCTGAGACCCATGCTCTAGAAGATGATGGCAGGATTTTTTCACTGCTCGCCAGATGCATAAATAACGCCAGGCCTGTGCAGAAAGCACAGCACAGTCACAGCAAAAGTTGGAAGAGCAGCACTTCTACAGTCCGTTGTAAACTCTCTTGGGGCTACTAATACAAGTACACTTGCCACTACGCCATAAATAATAATTTTGTCAAGTTGGGAAGCACCGACTGCGCCATTATTTATCATTCTGCGGAGAAGCAAGGTACCCGTTACACATCTGCAAGGCATTATGTGCACTCTGTTGATGCTGTGGCTGACGTTGATGAAGAATTATGCCAGAGCCTTTTGCAATGAGTTGGAAGCATTCAATGACCCACATTCTGCAACACCTGTCTACACAATTTGCATTGGGTGACGCCTGCTTCTTGTTTTACTCTTCTACCACACTATATTACACTTGGTAATGTCGGAAAGCTATGATTTTTCAAGGGCTCGTTTATCTTTGTTAGACACAATATTAATGAGAACTAACAGACAATAACGCCAAGGAAAGTACAGGGGGTGTTATCTGTAGTATTTAGAGTGTAAATGTGAAGAAAGTAAAGTGGACGAAAAGATGACTTGCCGCCGTCAGGGACCGAAGGTCGCAGGTTCGAAGGTTGCAGGTTCGGTCCCTGCCGGCGGCAAGTCATCTTTTCGTCCACTTTACTTTCTTCACATTTACATTCTAAATACTACAGATAACACCCCCTGTACTTTCCTTGGCGTTATTGTCTGTTAGTTCTCATTAATAACATGTTAATGTCGTTTCTTCCCGGCATGAAGCCTGTGTAGGGTCTTTATGCAAAGAAGTTTGAAGCAGTGGCATGGCTCTGTGGTAGAACACTGGGCTGCCACGGAGAGGGTCCAGGTTCGAGCCCCGTTCCATACTAGATATTTTTTCAAATTTCATTTTTTTATCTTATTTTGCATGATAGTCTTCTAACGTAGTAGTTGTTTCGGAGCGAAAGGCTTGCCAATCTGTAACTTTTGCTGTTCCAATCCGTATCCTTGTTTTCTGATGCGGTATAATTGTTTGTACTATGTAATGATCGCTACCTAAGGTTTCGTCCAGGCAGCTCCATTCGTACTTCTTGATTCCATGAGTGAATGTAAGATCAGGGCTTGTGTTTCTGCACACGCTATTTCCGATTCGGGTAGGCACGTGAGGGTCGTTGAGTAGGGTCAGGTGATGATGTTGAGCTGCATTGTGAACATCCTCCCCTTTCCTAAGGGTAGAAGTGTAGCCCCAGGCTACATGAGGTGCATTAAAATCTCCGACGACGATCAGCTTGTTTCCCTTAGCTATATGCTTGACTGCGCAGAAGAATCTGTCGAGATCTTTTAAATGATCTCGCGGGGGGCTATATACATTGAGGACGAAAAGGCTTTGCTGCGTTTTTCTTTCAGGCACGATTTCAATTAAGGTATGTTCGATGCGATGTGGGACAATGTGAGTTTGGGTGGTCATACTGTTCCTGGAAAGAATTGCCGTTCTCGTTTTGCCATCAGCGATGTGTGTATGGTAGCCTCTGACGTGAATTCTCGCTGTTTCAGTTTCTTGAAGAGCATTATAGCCAGGGCAGAAAAGCACACGAAAACGATCCAGCTCACATACGACACCCCTGCCGTTGACCCTCACTTACTCCACCTGTGGGAAGCCCGTCGAGGGCTCATCAGACGCTGGAAGCGCAACAAATGCAACCGAAAACTCAAGATCAGGATTGCAAACATCAATAAAGAAGCGGAGGACTACGCCGAACAATTAGGGAGGCAAAATTGGCATCAAGTCTGCAATCGCCTGCAAGGGACGTTGAGCACCAAACGCACCTGGGCAGTGCTGAAAACGCTCCTCGCGACCAAGGAAAACAGGGGAACTACTAGACAGGACGTGCAGCGTCTTATATATAATTACCAGGGCACAGAAAACGACATCCTAAATGAAGCCAAGGAGAAGTTTCTCGGAATAGATCGCAACAGAACGATGCACCAAGAATACGACATATACAAAGGTCGCCCCAACCATGATTTGGACCGCCCTTTCACTGCAGCAGAAATTTGCTTGGCCTTGAGCAAGCTTACTCGCAACACTGCCCCGGGAAAGGATCAAATCAACAAGATCCTTCGTAACATTGACGGCCAAACACTTGATTCGCTTCTTGACTATATCAATACATGTTGGGACGAAGGGCGAGTTCCGCCGGAGTGGAAACACGCCGAAGTAACTATGATACCCAAACCCAATAAGCCCTTGGTTATTCAGAATCTTCGCCCCATATCTCTCACTTCGTGTGTAGGAAAGCTTTATGAGCATATGGTTCTAAATCGCCTCACCCCGTACCTTGAAGGAAATGGATACATCGCTAACACCATGTTTGGCTTCAGGTCCAATCTTTCGGCACAAGACGTCCTCCTACAAATCAAAGAAGAAGTAATTGACCAATTAGACTCGTACAGCAAGCGGGCCATCCTCGCCCTCGATGTAAAAGGGGCCTTCGATAATGTCTCCCATGAAAGCATCCTTCACCATCTAAATCTTTACAACTGCGGTGAGAAAATGTACCAGTATGTTCGAAATTTCCTCACCGATAGGACAGCAACGGTAGGATTAGGAAATCTTCGCTCAGAAAAATTCACGCTGCCTTCTAAAGGGACACCACAAGGCTCTGTTATATCGCCAATTCTTTTCAACTTAGCCATGAGCTCGCTACCTAACCAACTAAATCAGATAAAGGGGATCAAGCACGCGCTTTATGCGGATGATCTCACAATTTGGACCACAGGTGGATCTACCGGTACCCAACAAGATCAGCTGCAAGAAGTGGTGCGAACCACTGAACAATACCTTACAACATGTGGTCTTTCGTGCGCACCAGAAAAATCAGAACTCTTGATATTACGGAGACGCACCGGAGGCCGCCGGCCGCAAGAAATCCCAGATCCTGAAGTGACGCTTGGGGGAATCAGTATTACAAAAGTCTCTACTCTACGTATCCTCGGCCTTCTTATTCAGAAAGATGGTACTGGGGGAGCCGAACTGGAAAAGCTGCAACGAACAGTTCAGCAAATAACGCATCTTATCAAGCGAGTTGCAAGCAAACGCCATGGACTCAAAGAGGAGGACTGCATCGCCATGATTCAAGCGTTGCTCACAAGCACCATAACCTACGGGACTCCATACGTGGACATGAAGAACGGCCAGCGACAGAAGATGAACATCCTCATCCGCAAAGCTTATAAAATTGCCATGGGGCTCTCACCAACCACATCCACGATGAAACTCCTCCAGATGGGGGTACACAATACCTGGGAAGAGTTAATTGAAGCGCAAAGGGTTAACCAGTTGGAAAGACTAAAACTTACAAAAACGGGGCAGGCACTTTTAAAGAATCTTGGCTATACAGTGGAAAAAGCAGCACACCTGCCTCAGTGTATTCCCCAAGAAATCAAAGATAAAATATTTGTGTGTCCACTACCCAGGAACATGCACCCGGAACACGACAAGGGAAGACGACAAGCACGAGCACGATTGTTACAGCAGAGGCTAGCGACCTATAGCAACAAAGAGAGCGTGCGTTACACGGATGCTGCTAAGTGTCGAGGGGTAAACAAATATGTTGCTAGCGTGGTGGATGAAACAGGTAGGGAACTCACTGCCGCTTCGACACATGCAAATGACGCAACTACCGCAGAGGAACTTGGCATTGCGTTAGCAATAAGTACAGGTTCTTCTTCAGTAACCATAGTGACGGATTCGCAAGAAGCATGTCGAAGATTTCAAAAAGGATGAATAAGTAAATCAACCCTTCGAATCCTCCTAAAGTGCGACTTCGAAGATGCAAGTATCCTCTGGACACCGGGGCACGAATCCCTAGCGGGGAACCGAGCGGCACATGCCGCAGCCCGAGAGCATACACACTGGGCTAGCTACTCCGCAGCGATATTCGGACTCCGAAAACGAAGAGGAGCCAATACCAAGAAAGTACTCCGACATACTCGCGCACTACAGGAAGCAACGACGCCACTATCCAGCGGCTCATAAAAGGCTTACATAAAGGAAGCAGTGACTTGGAGAAGGCTACAGGCGGGTACCTACCCGCACGGTACACTACTCCACGCAATGTACCCCGGCAACTTTAACAGGCACTGTACATACTGCCCGGCCACTGCCAACACCCTGTACCACATGGTATGGGGATGTCGCAACAACCCAAGTATCCCGCCCATAGACGAACTGAACGTGGACGAAAATCCGAAAGACTAGTGGGAGGCGCTGCTGACGTCCGCGAACCCTGAGGACCAGCTCCGGTTGGTGGACAGGGCTCGAGCGTCAGCTGCAAGCCATGGCTACCTGGAATGAGGAAGTCAACCACCTCTGGGCGAAGAGCACGCGCGCCTGGTCCCTCAATAAAGTTTAATTCTCTCTCTTGCATGATAGTGGTTACGGACATCGCTGGCAGCAGACAACTATGGCGCCAAAAACGGCCATTGTTGTGATCTCATAACAGATTTCGCTGTAGAAAGCTATGCCTCTTTTGATGAGTTTCGAGTGGTTTCACTAGAAGCTTGGGATTTCTTTCTTTCCTATAGTGTTATAATGCCAGCGCATGTGGTGCGTTTCAAACCTGATTTGTATATCGAGGAACCATCTACGCATCTAAAACAAGCTAATATGTCAAAGCCCTTCATTTGCTGGGCTAATTTACAATCGCCTACTGCCAGGAACAGGTCAGAGCATACTGGAGTGATACAAGAACTGATACAAGAATGTATATGTTGACATCGAGCACCCCCCCTACACACACAGACACAAACACACGAACAAAAAAGATCCTGGCATAATGTGCATATGATCTAACATCTTTCTTGTTAATCTCAACTGCTGACAAGTTAGGGTTGCCCTCTCCTTTGAAATCGAAAAGGTCCGACTGGGTTGATATTAAGGCATTTATTACCTCACATGAACTTGTGTCACTGGCCCTAGCACCTGCAGAAAGTAATGCTGCTCAGGAATCCAGGGTTTTGATTTTGTACTTTTCAGGGTGTAATATCCTTTTCTCCGTGTTTTATAATTTTTTTCCTAAAGCTTATTTTTATTTTTGGCCTGATCCAGCTCTGGCTGTTGACCTGCAACATCAAGGGGATGTGGCCACAGGCATTATGATCATCATCATGTGCTGATCGTGAAATCGTGAAAAGAGACAAAGTAGGATATTAATAGTGTCAAGCACGGAACACGACAGAGATGAAACATGGAGTAACACAAACACTCTCTGTCTTGTCTCAGTCTTAATAGTTCCACGCTTAACACTATGAATACGTTGCACCAACAAGACCAAAAATCTACCCTTGCTAAGTGTAGGTTATTTCGTGTTTTTCCCTTCTTGTTTGCAACAAAACAGGTAGAATCCCATTGGTTTATTGAGAAAACTTTTATTGGCAGAAGAAAAAAGAGAGAGAATGCAAGCTATCATGGTATAGACCCTTATTCCAAGGTCAGCTCACTGGACTTTTTGTCCGAGAGAGCCAGGTAGCTATCTCATCTCCTCTTTGGAAGCCATGCTTCATGCAGCTGCCTTTTCTGCTGTATGCGGCATGCTGCGGAAGAGGCATATCCAGAGGCCTTTTGAAGCACTTCAATGTGGTATGTTTAACTGCAGGTGCGTCTGCACACCGTGGACATACTTATGCAAATCGTGCAGGATAGATTCCATTTAAATAATGAATTAGGACAGGTACGTCCCTGAATTCAGCATCCGACTAATGAAGGGTTAACTCTTTGTTAGGGTTTAACTCTTTGGCTGCAGTTGTGACTCCAGAGCGCCAAGTTTCGACTGACTGATCATTTAGACATACATACCCCAACTGCAACCACAAGCAAGAACTGCCATTAGTGCCGACAGAGACATAGGTAGGTCCACAGAAACAATTAGTGTCATTACTGATGTGTATTAGAGTCATAACTTGTTAAATCATTGCAGCTTGGCTAAAGCGAATTCATTATTGCAATATGTTCAAACCCTTCAAAAGTAATCTAAACTAAAAATTTTCCCATGTCTCTGCATAGCACAACACTATATGAAGACAAAGCATACTGAAAAACACAGCTGTATACTATGTAAATGTAAAGAAATGTCAAGCATTTCTTTACCTGAGTGAGTCAGTAAAACTATACTTTTTAGATTGGCAGCACTACCAGTGGCAGGACAGTCAAAACAGGAGACAGGGAAAGCTTCACTTAAAACTGACTCCTCAGTTTAACCTTTATTACTGAGCCCTTGGCTGCAGTTAGAGAACAGCAAAATAAATGTGCAGTTCTTGTTGGTGTGGTGTATCATGTGAACAATATTTCCTCCACCACTTTCTGTGCAGGCCCAAGAACCTGCATACCAATAGACCTTTTTCAAGCACACGAGCGCCACCAATGGGCGCGCAAGCGCTCATGGGATGTGTACGCCGCAGCAGCCGCCGCGACGAGCGCACGTGTCTCGCGCTGTAGCTTTCCGCTTGCGCCATGCCAGGACTTCTTAGACACAGTGAATTTGGCAAGGTGCAACATGTTACTGCACAATTCAATCCTGAACTTAAGTGCTTAGCTGTGACGGCCTCTCGACGATTTGCATCTCTCCCACTGTCGGACCAGTTGAGCTAGAGTTACTGTATATGCTACCTTTAAGCATATACAGTAACTCGAAGTTGAGCGGCTCAGAAGCGTCACCTTTTATTTATTTTTTTAGCCGCGCTGCGCCTTACGGCATAAATAAAAAAATACAGCTCGGTTGCCAACGAAATGCAGGAGCGGTCTATGATTCTCGGATGCATTTGGAATCAACGTCCATTGATACTGTCGACGACTACAGTGTGAGGTTCTGATATCTGAAGAGTACACTAGAAAATGTAGTCGGCATTTGGGGAAATGGGATACATCCATTGCGTCGCTCGCACCATATATATAACGAACTATAAGTGCCTACTAACCTTCGTTGGTGCTATAGCTACAGGTTGGAATAATACTTAGAGCGAAAAAAGAATGGAGCAGTACAAGGAAGGAAATGCACAAACCAGCGCTCACACACAACTGAAAGATTATTGCACGCGTGAAAAAAAGCATTAAAAATGCGAGTGCGTCGCGCCGTGTCACAAAGAGGTATGAAAAGTCAAACAACCAAGGCGTGTGCTTACAGTCGATTAATAAAGTAGAATTCCTTGTCTTGTAACGACTGAGAAGGTTGATTGACACAAAGTGTGGCATTATTTGTGACATGATATACCACCGAAATTTCTCGCGTTGTCTGATTAGGTTGATGGTACAAAATTACTGTGCTTTCGAAGATGGGATTACATTTTCATGACTGATATAGAGAGGCGAGATGAGACAGCTCCATTCAATGAGTTTCGATGTACGCTGAGGCGCGTATACGTATTAATACATCGACCAGTCTGGCCGATGTACATGTGGACACAAGAAAGAGAAATTTATGGTTAACTCCTACACAATTTACAAAACAATTGGCATGCCTCTGACCGCATTTTTCTTTGCCAACCGCAGACCCCTGCGACCTTAATGCGACTGAGCTTATTTGGGGAGGTAAACACAACCTTCACCCCCACATCCCTTCCCTACGTTCTTCAGGCCATGCGACTGAAGAACTTCTTATACATACGTGGAATAACTGCAGTATTTCTAGTTTCTTTATTATTTATGGATGGAGAACGTCCGTGTTAATCTTTCTTTGCCATGCGAATAGATTTTCGCGAACTGATACAACGATACGCAGGATATCCCGCCTCTTTGATCACTTTGCAGCTGGAAACTACTGCTCATCTTATGTGCGCAAGTTTTTTTTGCAATGCCTTGCGTAATCATGACATCACAATTCCTCGTTTAACAACATTCGAATGCGCCGACGCAAAATTGAACACCGATTTCACTGAATGCGGGCTATAGTGCCCGCGAACATGCTCCGCAGTTAAACACATAAGCATGTATCAAGAAACTGCAAATTATCAGAGCAAGGCATCTCACAAGTCAATTCTAGTCCAATCCCTTTTTCTTTAAACACGTTTAGGATGTGCTCACTTCTTTGTACAGCGCATGACTTGTCAATTAAAATAATATAATAATCTGTATACCTGAACATTGTAACACCTCTCTACAGTTTGGTTAAATCCTATCACGAGCCACTACGGCATTAAATGCCGTAGTGGCTCGTGCGTGCGGACGGGCTCGCCGTACACACTTTTCCCACAGTGCTTCGCGCGCCCTCGGGGGGTTCTGGGATTGCTTGAAAAAGGTCTATTCCTGGAGGCCCAGGTACGGCGTGTGCCTGCCATAAATGCACACAATCCGGCTTACCTCGAGATCCTGAAGGGCCTTGGAGAGGAGCTGGCTCGTGTGCAAAACAGCACGGATGGAACTGCGCTGATGCTGGCACTCAAGGCTACCGCTGCAGCAAAACGTCGCCGGGCTCGTCAGATACGAGTGCAGCCAACCAGCATTGCCAGGCGCCGGCCAAGGCTCACGAGGGGGTCTAAGAGGATGCCTGCAAGGCGCCCAGTAGTTGAGCCAGCTGCCAACAGGCCAAAGAAGAGGCCCCATTCTCTCAAGCTAAAACGTCGAGCAGAATGTGCCCAGTGCAAGGCTGCATTGAATGGTCGCTGCCTCCCGCCTAATGGGTTTTATGGCAGCCCTAGGCACAGTGCCAGCCTTGTTCAATAACAACCTTTCTAGGGTTTTATGCGCCAAAACCGTGATGTGATTGTGAGGCACACCGTAGTGGGCGACTTCGGATCAATTTAGGCCCACATGAGATTCTTTAACATGCACCTAAATCTAAGCAAAGGAGCTGCTCATCATACAGGCTGCTCATCGCCCGCCACTGCACTTAGGTGCTTCACCTATCCTTGAATCAAAGTGAGGACAACGACTCCTCACGTTGGCTGTTGTGACATCATACCCCTACAATTGGTGACCTTAGCCAAGGCGCAAGCATCTGGCTCTGCACTGCTACCACAGTATCATGCATACAGTCATGTTAAAGAATGGCACCTACTACGGACAACCCTTGGCTCCTCCAGCTGTGGCCATTCAAGTCACGCTGTCAAGTCATGTTGTCATGCAGTCACAATGTGGTATTCCATGATGATTGACTTTTGCTATGCCTTACCGTTAGGGAGCTAGTGTGGTCCTCAGTGCTGTCAGCCCTCATCACTGAGGGCTGACTGATTTTTGATGTACCACAAGAGCGCCCAGACGTAGGTGGCTAGACAGATACGTAGATAGACAAGCTCAAATAGCCTGCAGTCGGCTAAGAAATGCTTCGCATTTCAAATGGGGCACCTAAGCAAAATGAACAAATGTAACAAAGTAACCCACAAAAGCGAAAGAGGTCAAGGTTCAGTTACTCCAGATGTAAGCAACATAACCCTGGTTGCACAGCCTAGTTGCACGGCAGCAGCGACCACAATGCCAGTAAGACAGAAAAGGAGACAGCGAGCAGACCTCAGAGCATGTCTTTCCTTGACATGTCGACCCCTGTTCTAGAATATTACAGTGGTCTTGATTGTTGTGAGAACAAAAGCAGAAATAGTAATCATGTCAAATAGAACACCTTTCTGCTTCCTTTGTCTTGATGGCGAGTTTCTCTGAGGTCTTTTGTTATCAGTAGGGGTGTGCAAATAGTGAATTTCATCTTGAATCGAATAGTGCCAAATAGTGGCCGAAAATGTCAATATATGATATCGAATACAGAAAGTTTTATTTGAAATTGAAAGAAAGAACAAGGAATAAAATCTGCTCATGTCTTCGAACACATAACGCGGTGCGTGACTACTACCGAAAGACTAGAATTGTCATGACACAAGCAGTTTCACATGACCTGGCTTCAGGCTCTCTTGCCGCGATGTTAAGGTGTTTCCTGCAGTTCACTGGGTAATCAACTAAAACTTTTCTGCTGTTCACTGGGACCTCAGTAGCAGGGGTGGAAGGTATCACAAAGCGATTAGGGCGATACCTCGATAAAGTTGCAGCTCCGTGCTCTTTGCAGTATTGTTAAAGGATCATCCTTTCTTGTGATTAGGGGCTGATTGAAGTATTTGTGAACCTCTTGCCTATAAGACCTGAGTTCAGTGTGCTGGTATTTTTGGTTGCCAGCAGTTCGAGTCTCACGATGTTCCCTGGCCATTATCCATGAGGCGTGGAAACAACATAATCTTTTTTAAAATGAACATGCACTCACTTTTGAACCAGCATATCGATGAAAGTTTTAACGAAAGGTGAAAATTTAATGAAGTTTAGGGACTTTAGCGTTAGTTTTTGTCATCCCACTCTAATCAATTGCACTATTGGCCTTTGTCGCGTCTTTGATATTCGTCGTGTTGAATTATTCAAAACTTCAAATACTAGGCTATTCAAAAGTCAAAACGAATTATTCTATTTGAATTCGAAACTTGAATATTTGCACATCCCTAGTTATCACTTTGCCAGAGTGCGGTTGCACATTTCCAGTTGTCTTCTGAACTTCAAAGCACTACAGAATTTTCTGTCATCTTTGCTCTGCACACATTTACAAGTTATTTACCTTGCTTCAATAAACATTAATGTCTGTGTGTGTGTATATATATAAAACATGTTTATGCTTGTGATATACCAATAAACCAAAAACCTCTTTTGCTTGTTCTTACTTCATGGGACACTTTTCTTGTTAATAAATTGTTATCCCTTGTTTTGTTCTTTTTTTCTGCATGGGTACAGTGATCACTACAGTGGCGGACGTGATTTTAGTAAGCCTCCCTCTAATATATTTTTACTGTGATGAAGCGTTAAAGTGTAGACATCATGGAGAGTAGAGCCGTATAGAGTGCACTCGACAATTTCATGGAGTAGGGTTGCACAATACTGCCAGATCACACAATATACAGCGGGAGGAAAGAAAGCTGAAGCCACAAACGAGTGCGGATAAGTGCGAGTCTCCCTTGCCTTCACTGGAACACAGAGCCGTATTGCGGTGAAGCCATGAAAAAAAAGCATATACTCGAAGAGCTCCCTATTTTAAGTTCAATTTCCTCCTCTTAAATTTATTCCACTAAAGGCAGTGCTTTAGGGCTGCGTGCTTTTCTTTTATCTTTTAGCTTCGCAAGTTTGGAAGCGGCAGCACGATAAAGTTTGCGCGCAGGCTTTTATGGTCGCACGCTTGCATCGCCACTAGCTAGTGGAAGCTGCGCTTGCTGCCCGAGCAACGTTCGTAGCCTTAGATAGACTGACAGTATCAGAAACGCGCTTTTTAATAGATCCATGCTGAGCAGCAACAAAAACTTACCAAGTGGAGTAGAGCAATGTCCGTCGCGTTGTTCTTCGCTGCAGGCTGTGTGTGTCCGCTTCAATGCATCCTGGACGAGACGGCTTTCGGCAGCGAGAAGTGTGCGCACAGCGTCTCTCGAAGCACTTACTGTCTGTTCACGAGTATCCGATTCATTCGTAAGGCGTTTGCTATGGTCGCGTCGTCCAGGCATGGAGAGCCAGGCACAGGCGCGGTCGCTATGTTTCCGCTGATACGAAAACACGGGGACTGGCAGCCGCCTGACACAATTTGACTGGCCAAAATGCATAGCCCCAGAGAGCGCCGTGGCGCGGTGCATTGTGGGAGGGTTTATTCGCTCGCCTTTGTAAATGCGCGGCCGGGCCCGCGCTTGGAACCACGGGCCCGGGCTGGGCTCGGGCTTCATAAAGCGGGCCCGTGCAAAATCCGGCCCGTGCAGTGCTCTAATCCGAAGAGCAGGTGGGAGGGTGCCAGTTGAGGAGAAATGTACCATGTGATCAAAACCATCGAAGCCCATAGTTCTCTACGTGTGAAATCCGACGCAGTATCACTGAGAAGCTCGATCGTATAAACGACGTCGACATCGCTGGGGTCAAACTACACCTGGCTGCCGCCATTACCTCCGCGCTCACCGGCAGAAGCAAAATAAAAATCAGTGAGGAGGATACCACGATGAATAGATCTTGACGGATCGCGGCCGGACTGCGTTTGTCATCACTACGAGATGTATCGTTCACTTAAATTTCGCTATTTTCTCTCTTCTTGCTAAACTCAGTTCACAGCAAGAATGGCATGAATGGGATCGTAATAAGATAATTTGCCGTTACAGTTCTACTTCGAGTATCTCTTTAGCGTATTGTGCCCAAGGCCCACCACTGGAGACACGGGCGCTGCAGTCGTTGTGATTTGGATCACATGATGCCACCTTGCTTCACGGAACCTTGCTCAGACGACCGAGGGCGTTTTTTTCTTTGAGTTTCCCTCTTCAATCAGCCTCATTTCAGAACCAGTTCATATGCAGCTGGCGTCTAGAAACAAGAGCTTGGAAAGCGTGGCCAATGTTTTCGGCGGTATGGTGCTGTGTTCACAATGAATGCACCACGCATGCAAAGGAGCAAGGTGTAATTTCATACTTGCGGTTTTACCTCAAGGGTAACAAGGCTCATAAAGCTGAGAAAGGGCATTGAACCGAAGTCCGGCGCACATGTTTTCAGCAAGCACATCTGAGAAGCCGATTTTGTCTGCCGACTAGGAGCATGAATGTTAATTTGCTGGGGAACAATGCGTTAACATGTGACATTTACCCCTTTCAGTGCAAATCTCCACACCTCGAAGTCTTTTAAAACTTACTTCATATAGTCAACCCCCATCTTACGCACGCTGATCGGGGAACATGTTTTTTTTATTATTAAATGTGTTTAAGCAGAGGTTGGTGCCTATACATGGCTCCGGCTACTCCTCTTCCCTTACTTATTAATTAGCGCCACGAACTTATAAATAAAAGTTGTTGGGTAAGTACCGATAAAAAGAGAAAAAATGAGGAGAGGGAACGCATTTTGACAGAAAGAATTAGCCTGTGAACGAGTTTCTGGTTTCCAAAAAAAAAAAAAAACTAAGAAAGAAAGCGTGCAGGAAAGCCTATATTTAGTTCTTTTGTTCTTTTGAAACCATCAATTCGTCCCGGCGTCTGCCCACGAAAGCTCGCCGTATGCTTGGAGGCTGACATGCCTGATGAGTTGGTAAGAGCTTCTCGATCGCAACCCTTCAGCAACAAGGCTGTGGGCCACGCTTTTCCTTTCCGATTTTCACTACGGTCATTACGTGTGGAAGAACCAAGATGGCCCGGGTCCAACAGGAAGAAAACGAACATTTTAAGCGATAAGTTCAGTGGCGAAGCCAGTAGGAGGTTCGGGGGTTCATCCCTAACCGCCCTGAATTTATTACATTTTGTAAGTTTATATGCACGTGCACCCATACAAGCAAACACATACAAGAACATAGATAAAGGCAGGTCAGACCTCCCAGAAAAAAAGTTTCAGGCTACGTCCCTGGGTAGGTTCAGGGTTAAAATCTTGCTTAGGCTTGCACCGATCTTTTTTTTATTGCTTTTCATCGGCTTGGATAGGAGCAAGGAAAGATGCAGAGAGCGAAATGCATCCTAAATTCGTGGTGCTGAGACGTGGTCCTGCAAGGGCTGTAGAATAGAGCGTCAGCCTTTACCTCCTGGAGAACCACTTCAGGACGGAAGATGAACCAGACAAAAGCAGGCAGTGCTGTTTACAGAGACAAGAAGCACCGACATATAGAGTGTCAGAAGTCACAGGTTTCCAGAAAATTGTTTCGTTTGTTGAAGGAAGGGAGCACCCTTTAACTAGTCAAAGGAGCATCTAGCCTCACGGGTGTTACCAGGGGAGAAGAAGACGAGGGGGGGGGGGGGGTTGAGCATCCTTTAGTGTGGGGGCATGCCTCCGCTGGTTTTGAACCTGTGGCGACGGCCCCCACTGCCCCCCCCCCCTCCCCCCCGGTTCCGGAGCCCCTGACTACACGTCTGGACGTAACCATAGCCACAGCCTACTACAAAATCACGCAACGACGGCGTTTATCGCCAGTGACAGCTCGATCACAGTCAACCTGCGGCATTCCGACGCGAGTGATCAAGAACGAACACAGCTGCGTATTTGTAGGTTTTCCTGCGGCATTGTAATCCTAGGCACGGCATGGAGACACGTCAATGACACTGCGCGATGGCACCTCCATAACTGCGGCGAGGTGAAAATGGCACTAGGGAGGAACTTCATCAAGCGCGTGACATACTAGGCACATAACTCGTTAATGCATTAAGCTGGGCTAGTTGGTATTGATTGTATGCTTCCATATTGCTAGCGAACACACACAAAGGACGACATAGAAGGACGACATAGACTAGCGGTGGTCCTGTCTCCTTCTATGTCGTCCTTTGTGTGTGTTCGCTAGCAATATGGAAGCATACTAGGCACTGTGTGGGGAAAATTCAAAACTTATTTAGGGAAAGCAGCAAACAGACGTCATAGCATTAGGTCACGTGGCAGTGGCGTCATCTATTAGCGGTGAGAGCCACTGATCTCCAGGTCAGTGGTGGGAGCCGGACTGCGGCGATACGCATGTTTCGGATGGCGTGTAGGCGGGTTCGAACCTCGCCTCGCGAAGAAAATTTTTTCCCCTAGAATTTCTCTCTTTTTCTATGTTTATTTCCCTTTCTTTCTCTTCGTCGTCGCGCATCAGTGTTATTGCATACCGTACCAGAGAAATCGGCGCTATTTGTGTTTTGGGACCGAAGCAGAAGAGGATGAAGAAGGCATATTGAAAGGGTTTGCAGTACAGTGTACTATCTAGAACACTGTAGTTTGCAGCGCAAGCACGGTAGTAAGGTGGCTAGCCACCCTAACGGTAGTGCTGAAGGAAAGGTCCGTTCCTCGCTTTTATACCTTTCCTTCAGCACTACCGTGCTTGCGCTGCAAACCCTTTCAATATGCATATTAACCAACTAGCCCAAATAGCCGTTCTTCTTCAATGAAGAAGGCGCATGTCATGGATGTTCTTCTGCAGGTGACACCGCACAAACTTGCTACAGCAGCTTCGATGTCGAAACCGTTTCGGCCGAAATTAGAACGAAATCGCCTCTTTTTCACTCAGTTATTTCAGAAAAACGTTCGTTAAATCGGGTTGATCACAACGCTGAACAGTATTGGTATTTGCCGGAGAATGTAAATTCCATCGTTAGATCGGAAACTTCGTAAAATCCGGTTTCGTTAGGTCGAGTGTCATCTATATATCTTTCTCGGAGAAAGATATATATATATATATATATATATATATATATATATATATATATATATATATATATATATATATATATATATATATATATATATATATATATATATATATATATATCTTTCTCGGTCCTGCCGGTCGGCATTGGGGACGTCATGTGGTCATGTTCACTGCGAGAAAAAATAAAAAAAGAAATTTAAAGTGTACAATAATCTTTTTTCACCAACGGCTTCCCATACTTGTTTTATTATTGGAAAATAAAAATTGGTACCATTCATGCGCGCGCGCAACAAACGTTTCGGTTATGTAGCATCCTCAGTACTGCAAGGAAAACGTGGCGGAATAAAAAAGAAAATGTTGTCGCTGGGTGTAGCAATTAATCGACTAGTAGTTAAGGTGGTGAACAATTAATCGTTCATGCAGTAAAAAAAAAAATGTCTACGAATGCTGTGTTACGAAACTGGTCTGCCCGGGTTTTGAGAAGAAAAGTCCCCGAACGCGCATGCGCAGGAGAAGCATATGTACGCTCGCGAATGTGAGGGTGTGAGGCGTGCGTGCCCGCCTGAACAACCACTTGAAACTTGTGTCAGCAGAGAGAGAAAAAGTTAGTCGCTGGCTGAGTATGCCTGTGCACAAGTGATGGCTCCGTTGTTTCTGTCACCGGCAAGCGACACATGAAGCAGCCACGGTTACAACACCGGCGCTTCGGGGAGGATGCGTCGCTATCTTTGCGGCCGCTTGGTGCTCCTGTGGCTCGCTGTGTGCGAAGCGACGGCGCACGGTGAGTTAGGCCTAGCGCCTGTCGTCAGCACCGTCGCGATCGCGCACATCTTATTGATCCGACGACTGCTGTGCCGGCAGGTTTGAATTCCATCCTTCCGACGCTGTCGTGATTACGCGCGTGCCTTTGGGCCGCCCAGTGTCACGACGGCGTCTTTCGGACTCTGGATGCGTGTCCTGGCAAAACAACGATCAAAGAGAAAACGTCGGCGCTTCTTTGGTGGGCCTCCCAAGCAGTGTCTGTGGCGCGACATGTGTGCTCGACGTCGTCCCGGCCTTTCATGGAAATGCTTGTGTTGTAGTTGTGTAATACAAACACTCCGATTCGAGAATTCTTCTTTCGAGGAGGAACGAGGATGCGTGTTTCGAATTCCCTCGGATACCTGCGGTTGATGCGCGTGCGAACCGCAGCGAAGAAGAAAAAAGGGAATGCCAACAGAAGTGCGTGTAGCTACGGGCGCGTTTCTATGCGCACTAGCAGGTTAGTGCAGGATGAGTCAACTGATTCACATTCTGCCGGTCATTCCACAGTGCGATAGATGAAGCGAAGAATTTAACTCTTTAACGTGTTGCATCGTGTGAGGGGGGGGGGCATACATTTGTACCCGAGATTCACTAAATTGTGGGCAAGAAGAAACAGAAACGTCAGACAGGCCGGCTAACCAGAGTTGCGACAACATTCACCGGCATACTTTCAATCCCTGCCAAGTAAGTGCCTTCGGTTCCAAACTGTTGCTTGACAGTCTGAGATAGGTAACAGGATATGAAGTTGGGCTAGTTGGTGCAAATGCATTCTTGATGCAGCGCTAAAAGAAGGAGCATTCACACAAGATGCGTTTGTCCTGTGTGAATGTTCCTTCTCTGTCTTTTAGCGCTGCATCAAGAATGCTAAGATAGGTGTTTTGTACCTTGTTAGTTTCACCTGGAGGCAGTGGCGTAACCCCCCGAAATTGAGTTTTTGCCAAGGCATACAGAGCGCAAAATGGCACTCGACCACGTCTGCGTGCCCGGCCCCACTTCAGATTAAGGAGATGCCCCCCCCCCCCCCTGTAAAAAATTTCTGCCTATGCCCCTGCCTGGAGGGACCTTGAAAGTTGCTTGAATGCTCATCTAGAATCCCACTTTAAAAAGGGACCAACAAATGGCTGGAACACGTGTTTAGATCCTGCAGGAAATGAAAGGGCCATGAATTATAGTGAACGATTCAAGCATCGTTTTCGCGATTGGAGTAGGATTTATATTTGTAAATCACGTTTAAAGGTCGCAAAAAGCCACTGTAAGGCTACTTCAGGGCAAAGTGGGAGATTGACGAGATGAAGAAAAATTCGTCAACACGGGCTAGAGCCAAATTGTGGCAGGCATACTTGTCTTCTTCCAGAAGTCCGCTTGTCAAAACGACCCCAGCAACAGCCCGTGTTCATGAATTTCTCATCTCTCAAAAACCAGTATGTCGTGAGGCCTAGCAAAAGAGCCTTGAAGCTGGATTATGCTGTCGTTCAGCTTGCTGTACTTGGTCTGGTGCTTTCATGCCCACCAGAATGAGAGCTCAAACTTGTATATAATTATCCATTCACACTCTATTCTGTGCTGCTTACGAGATAAGACGAATTGATGCTCAGAAGCGGCGCTGCATTCGTGGCAACTATTGGAACAGGTTGAGCCGCGGTGTGTGCGCAGCAAACCGCAGCGCATTAACACGAACCGCTGCCGTGCTCACCGCCTGCTGTTTGTAGCTGTGTTGTATGGATGACTTCACATTTGCCACAGATTGAGGAAGTCTGATTATACATATTTCACAATGTTTTCCGCGTTACCATTCTGTAATTAGACACTCTGACTGGTAAGCTTTCCATTGCACTAAAGAAAACAGATACCATAAAAATTGGCTGACGGTCCCTTTAAAGACTGCGTGATCCCCCAGTGCTTTACTGTATTCACCCGTTCGATCTACACGGAAAAGCTTGTATTCCAAATGCAGAAGTGTCTTTATAACCATACTGCACATTGCTGTTAACTTGCATGCCATACTTACGACACCAGTTGCTAATATTCTGGAAGGATTTGTTAAGCTTTACTTGGGTCCCCCTCTGTCCGAGTGTGTAGAAGGTATTCACGTGACGTCATCCGCAAGGGGTGCGGCAGTTGCCATACTCGGGGTCGCGTGTGCAGACATCATTGTTGGACTACAACCAAAGTTATCAGCAGCACATGTTGTTTTGACATTTTTTCCAAAGAAAGCGGCGTAGTGAGGTTCAGCGCCGCCAAACATCGAACTGTCATATGCTGGATAGCTGAACGACCGTGGCGGCGAACTCGCTGGCGCCACCTGGCGGGAGGAGCTCAGTGAATATACTACGCAGTGGTTTGGCCTCATTGTGACACCTGGTTCCATGCAGATATAAATGTTGTTAACGCAAATAGTGTTGGACCTTGAGTATGATTGTGCAACAAAGAAGGACACGCCCATGGCTATGTGTGTTCTCTTACGTCTTTTGTTTCGCAGTGCCGCTCGGGTAATAGATGACCAACTAGCCCAAAATGCTGCTTTCATTAAGTCTTCTGCAAATCCCAGTAGTACACCAGAAAAAACACACCATTATTACTGCATGTAGTCAGTGAGATAAGCTGCAACCTGAGGCACAATTTTTTAATTATCGCCGAATGATTCTAGTATTTTTTTTCTGTGAGTAGCGCATGTAGGACGGGATCACATACCTGAGAAATATTGATAAATATTGCATTTTTACTGTTGAGAAAAAATACCTGTAGCAAACATACTTCGGAAGGACAGTCTGTTGGCCCACTTGGTCCACCAACTAAATTTAGCACTAGAAATTAACATCGTTCTTGTCTGCCTTGTTTGTATGCACGAAAGTAGGGGAACTGTGTGAGGGGCTCCGTATTATGCACGACTTCTGTGTGTGTTATTTGCTTGCTAAATTTAGTTATAGCGAAGCTGTAGCAAAACCTTGAGTAATTTCTAGATGCTGCACAGTGGTCGAAAGCCCTCTTTCAAAGCCGTGTAAGTTGGTGGTGTTACAGCGTGTTATCCTCAGAGTCGCTTTATTTATGATGTGCTCCATTAACTTACAATGCGTGCTTCTTAATGATGTGAGTCTAAGTCTCTTATCAGCTCTTTGTTTTCTCTTTCATGGATAGTTATAACTTTAGCACACAACCATGTCAGCAGGCTGCACCGCTGTTTCAATATGGCGACTATCTTTTGGAGATAACTGAGCAGCATAACATTTAAGAAATGTGCCTAAAGTTTCGTTCGGGCCATGTCACTTCACTGTCAAGTTGTAGAAGCTGATTAAGGATACCAGATTCCGATATCGTTACGTCTGGCGTCTGGGATTCGTTGTTTGTTAGTGGCAGATATGAATGCCTTATGCATGCTAAAATTTACTGAAAGTACCGTAAAATTCCGAGCAAGCGCCCCTCCCTCCCCCTCCTCCACTGTGGCCACTTTTTTTTTCAAGACTAGCATCGTTTGGGTGAAAAAAACAACAAGAATGAGTACACTGAATTCGTATCTAATAATGTGTCTGAAGTTCCGTCTTAACTTTTTGCATCTGACTCTGAGGAGTCGTTTGACAGTGGTGAGGGGAATAAAGACAGTAAATAAATAAAGCATTTCATTAGAAACATGGATGGGCAATTTTTTATTTTTAGTGGCTCTCCCGCCGCCATCTTGAATTTTGGTCTGGGACCGAGCAAGCCTGGTCAGGTTATCCTTCACCGTAGGGGGGGCGCTTGCTCGGCATTTTACGGTAAGTGTTCAGAAGCATTTGCAATAGTACAAGTGCCTTCAACGAAACTACCTCAAACTTGCATTTTGGTCACAGGGCTGCGTGGTTTGTATCAATATTTCCAGAATTTGCACGGTTGATTTGTTGGAAAGCCTCTTAGATGGATTTCTTTTTAAATGCAAAACATTCTCAGCAAACCTTTGGCACTTTGAGCATGTCTATCTACCTACCTACCTAGCCGCTTACGTCTGGGTGCTCTTATGGTTGCCTCCTTAACTTGGTGTAGACCAAGAGTGGCATGGGAGGGTAAGAGGATTTGACGAACATGACTGTCTGGTCATGACATCAATAACACGAAAATCCTGTCGCGTACATCATCAAACCCTTTCCTCCAGACACGTGTGGCACATACCCATTTACCACGGGCCGCTGTGTACGGGTATGCGCCACAGGTGATTGACAGTTTATACCTGCCCAGGAATGGAGAGAACAGACACTGGTAATTTCAATGCGGAGAGCGTTAAGAAAAACCGACATCGTAAGCGCTGACCCAACAAATGGAAAGAATAAAAATTAAGGTCCCAGCAGGAATCGAACCCAAGCATTCTGCGTGGAAGTCAGGTATTCTACCACAGAACCACGCCAGGTCGATAAACTGGTTTGGAAAAACAGCCTATGCAGGCGTAATGTTGGTGCAACATCAATTGTGCTTGCTGCGCTTGCTGGCTATCTAATTTTACAAGAAAGCAATAAACACTACATATGTACTCCTACGATACAGGCGTCGTAGCAGATTAACGTCTGTGGTTCCAGTGTTGGCTCCACTTTTGTAGCAGTCTAATAAACGTTACATTTTTATTCCTACGATTCAGCAAGCTATATTGAAGCATTGCTCTACCCCAGAGGAGTACATTGACGAAAGTTACGTATGATATTCGCTATAGCACCTTAAAGTGCACTTGCTTTCGATAGTAGACCTTATGCAAAATTGCTGCCATCTGTCGGAGGTTTTGCGAACCTACCGATTCGGCGCCATGTTGGAGGCTTGTGTCCGATTCGTATTGCTGTCGCTGCTTTAACTTCTTGCTTGTATCTGCTTTGATAGTAGGCAATCGGGGTATAAAAACGTCAGACGACTGTGTATGGGACTGTACACGTTACTGGCATTTCCTACTTATCACGTTGACAGTTATTGCGTGTAAAGAACTGCCTCATAACGAGAAGAATGTACAAGTTTGTCACCGAGTCGCATGTAAGCCTGTCGTCGTTGAGAATGAAGCTTTGCGCTAGGTTATAAATTTTGTCTGCCTGTTTTGAATGTAGTGACTAAAGCGTTGTTAGCCATCTGAGCATCATGCGTGCAGTGTAGGATGGTTGGGAGGAGGCTTCAGCGCGTGACACGGCTAGGCACAGTGAGGATGGTAAGAAAGTGCTGTTGACCCATTTCAAAGTGTATTTCATGAGGGATAGCCTATGTCGACCTGATGTGTTGTGCATCTAATTTGAAATAAAACGTCTTCTTTTTTATTTTTGCAATAAAAAATATAGAATTACTGCACGATTAAAATGTAAAAAATTTGGGAGAAACTGATATGAGCTCTTCTTAGGGTAGAAGTTAAAGAAAAATAGTAAGGGGCGGTCAGGAAATCCGGGCCGCCATCTGAATTTGGCAGTTTGAGTACATGAAATGCTTGAAAAATACGCATAGTGTAGCAATACGCGTGCGAGGCATTCGAAAACAATCTACAAAAAACACGCTCCAGGACACACGGTCCGTTCACTGAGAATCGATGACGTGCACGAGCCACTCGTCTAACGTGTAGTTGTTATCGCATTGCAATAAACAAAGTAATGTCAGCAGCAGCGCAGCCATGCGCGAGTATCCGCGATGTAGCTTTGGAGTTTGCACACGAAGCGGGTTTGTGTGGGCCTGCAAGCACACGGTGCAATATCTGTCTCGTTCCGGCATGACACAAAAGAGTGTTCTCTGATGGGTGCCGATGCTGTCACATACCGCATCTATTAAGAACGGCGAACGTAAACACGGCGTTAGTCGTTAGCAGTAGCCAGAACAATAGAACGATCTGCCGTTTCTTGTCGGCCGCCAGGAAGTCGTAATAATATTGAGGCTAGTTTCCTGCAAACCTTTTTTCAGCATCCCAATTTCCTAGCATGAATAGGAAATTGGGATGCTGAAAAAAGGTTTGCTTATCCCCACAGAGGTCATGCGCATCCCTCTTTTTCAATAAAAGACTTTCCGTCCATCCATCTCAATTTCCTCAATCTGAGCAACATGGCGCACGAAAACATGGCAGCTCTGCCAGTTCGTATCAGCCATCACACATTGATACGTACGCTTCGTGTGTGAATATGCGGAGTGCGCTTAGTTTTCAACATGGCGGAAGCGCGCACGGCGGCCGCTAGATGGCAGCTGATTTTGCATAAGGTCTATACTGACCTATGTACTCTAACGTGAGGGCTGACGTTACGTCGCAGCATAAGTTACCCTTTAAATGCCAGTGTTGTCGACGTGCCTGGTAAGCGCACGATGTGCACACAGCTATTACACTTACGAAAACGCGTCGATCCATCTCGTAACGCTTGGCTAAAAGCCATAAAGTACAAGCATAGAAGTACTCGCTGACTGCTTCGCATGAAACCTTTTCCCACAGCGCGTGGGATTTGCCAAATTTTTAATCCTTGCGAATTTTTTTTTACTTTTATTTTGAGGTGGATTATATGTCGTGATCCAGAGTGTTTTTATCTAGTTAATAAATCTAATGTGTGTGAAGGTTGATTCACAATGCGTGATTCCATTTTTCAGTTTCCGCCATAGACTTCACTTTATTTTTTTAAAAGCCTCACACTCTAGGTACTACATAAGGAATGGCGTTTACAACATTTTTCAAATTAGTGTCTACACAAATTTATTGAATGGTGCTACATTTTAGTTTTTCTGTAAATGTTGATGAGGAGGGGATGGGCAGGCATTTCCAGTCGGTCAGGGGCGTAGCCAGAAAATTTTTTCGGGAGGGGGGGATTCAACTATACTTTATGTATGTTCGTGTGTGCGTTTGTATTGTGCGTGTTATATACGCAAACAGAAATCAAAATTTCCCCCCCCCCCTGGCTGCAGTCGGTGGGTGGTCGACAAAAGAAAGATGCGGATTACTTCCAAGTGATGCCCTGTGCAAAGCAATGTGCAGGGCCAAGATGGAGCGAGCGGTAGAAGAGCTTGTGAAAGAGGATTAGTGAATCGACACCGAGATGATAGCGTGTTTAAACCAGACTGCACTTTTAGTAGTGATGCACTGGCATTATAAGAATATTACGAATGCATGAACTGTATTGCGCGATTCTGAATTGCTTCAAGGGCATTGATAAGACAAGCTTGCTGAGGTAACCAGATGAAAAAGCAGATTCAAGTTTTGGGCCTAGTTTTACGTGACGTGGTGCATGACGTAGATGGTGTTTTAGGGATCTCAGGGTTTGGTTAGCGAAGGCAGTAATCCATGTTATGTGAGAAGACCAGTCAAAGTCATGTGAAGGGCTGATGCCAAAGTACTTAAATGTGTTTCTGAGGAAGTAGGGTACATCTAAGGCCTGAAGGTGGTGAGTGAAACATATTACTTTACATTTGTTGGGGGTTAGGGTTCATTAACCATTCGTTGCACCAGTATTGAAGATTGCTAAAATCTTCTTGTGAAGTGATCAGAGTTGTTTGAATTGTACGGTCTCTGTGGTCTCTTATTTAAGCTTTCATGGACGAGTTTTAACTGGTGTCAACTGAACCTTTGGACTACGAATTCCAGCGTGTGTTTAGCCTCAAGTGCAAAGATGGTACACCGAGATACAGTCTGGGCAGATGATACAGTCTTAGTTACTAGTAACGCGTTACTAGTAACTAGCTCCTTTTTTCAGTAACTTGTAACTGTAACTAGTTACTTTTAAGTTAGACGAACTTGTAACGTAATACTGTTACTTTTTACACAGTAATGGGAAATACCGTTACAGTTACTTCTGTTTTTATGAAAAATTATGCATCAGCAGCATACATTAAAGGCTGAAATTAAACGATTTCACCATATATCCTCTCTGCCATTCAGTTTTCCACCATAAAGCTCCCCTCGCAGTTTAGAAGAGGAGGTTGCTAAGAGGATTATATTCCCTGCGAAAGACCGAGGTCGGAGGTTGGTCTTTATCGCAATTTCAAGTTTACTTGTTAACTAGATGTCGTAAATGAGTCATGTTGCAACTGAACAGCTTGCTAAGTTCACATCAATTTTTCTTTTTGGTCCATATATCTTCTTTTTTTTTCACTTGAGCTTCTAGCTCTCTTCTTGGTGTACCGGTGGAGCATTAGGACACCTAGTTTGTAGTCTCCTTTGTCCGTGGCTCCGAGCTAATCATGTTTGACAGGCGGCTAGAAAGCAGCATCGCACAAAACGGCTGAGAGCCAGCAATACCGTGAACTAGTTCAGTTTTTTAAAACCTCTTTGGAACTGATTGTAAAAGGTTTAGCTGACTTAACACAACAGTTATTAACAAAATGACATAGATGTTTCGCCTTCTATGCAGGTGGCATCCTGAGGTAGTTGCAAGCCGATGCGTCGCGGCTAACGAACCACGATTCCAGGAATTTTCTTCCCCCCCTCCCCTTCGTCTGCGACCCAGCTTCGTCCCACTGTTTAGGTCAAAGCTATGCGCAGTTGTCCAGCAGTGTCGAACAAGCCCCGTCTTTCTCAGAACGCGTTACATGGGTTGCTATAGCGACATCCCGCATTTCCTGCCTGTTTCGGCGATGTAAGTCGTGGCGCAATCCCCGCATTGTACTTGTAAATGTTCCTGCTCTAATCATCCACAGGTGTGTGGTCTTTGGGTTTCTCCAACACATGTGCCAAGGTATATGGGGCTTAAAAACGGTTTGTATGCCAGGCGGACGCGCTCTCTGAACAGGGTCTGATACACCTTGAACATAGGGAATAGACATAATCGACATCGTCTTCACTCGTGACGCACTCCCTGTTCCTCATTGCATGCATTTTTTGGTGTCGTTAATAAACGTCCTAGGATACTGCCGTCGTTCCAGTGCATCAACAGTTTTCCAGTTCTAGTATTCTAGGACTTTTATTGCTGCAGATAAAATAAGGTGTACACAATGATTGCTCGTGTTGCGCACTCCTTTATGTTTCCTTCGTGTGAGGGTTTTACCACGTGCAGTTTTGACTACGCGCATGCCTTCATACATTTTTATTAAAGAAATTCTATCATTTGTTTTGTGATCTATTACTTATTTTATGCAGTAACGGAAAAGTAACGACGTTACTTTTTCACAGTAACTGTTACTGTAACAGGTTACTTTTGCAAACTCTAGCTGTAACTGTAACACTTGTTACTTTTTTCTGGTAACGTGCCCATGACTGGCGAAATACCAATTTTTAGCGAAGCTTGTGAAATCTCTCTTATCACTAGCCCATGGAAACACCGATCTATAAAGGGGATTTAGTGAAAACCGCAGAATCTTTTTGGGATGTAGCACCCTCTCGATAGAAAGCTTGAGCACCTTTCCGGTAATCAACTAGTTTTCAAAAAGGTATGATGAGAACCCATCAACTGTAGCCATAAAGGCCGAGCTAATAAAGATATTCACAACATTAGGATGAAAAAGGCGAGGCCGGTGCCAACCATTGCAGATTTGACAGCTTGTGCTTACAGCTATGGTTAGCGAGCAGAAACCACAAGCAATATCACCTTCATTGTGAAGACTAACAGCTTGAGAAAAACCGTGTAAGAAAATACTCTGGAGCTAGCAGAAATTGAGGACATATTGAGGGGAAAGCTTCGGAAACTTAATCGTGAATTTGCTGTTTGAAGGTGGTCCTTTTTGTGCATGTGCTTGTGTCTGCAGTATGGATAGATCATGGGATGAGAGAGAGAAATGTTTTAATGAAAAGCTGGAGATGTTTGCCTGGCTATTCGCCTGACATGCTACTCCAGGTGCTCCAGGGTGATGATTATGATATATACACTGATAACCACACATACATACATAGACTACACTGTTTACGAAGTTTCGGTCAGGCTTGTGGCCCGCAAGAAAGTCAGCAGCGGTTTCGTTGCGCGTAACGCACAGGTGCTGTTTTGCCATGGGCCCAGAATGTGCTGCAGTTCTAAGCACGAGTCCTGTTGAAGGTGCAAAGCCGCCTTCAGAGAAAGTCTTTCTGTTGCGTATCGCCTGCATTCGCAGAGAACGTGTTTTAGGTCTTCTAGGACGTTACATTGAACGCACAGCGGTGAGTCCGACAGCTTGATTTTGTTCTTGAAGTAATGAGTGTAGGCGACGTTTAGTCTGATGCGGTGCAAGCATGTTTCCTCTTGTCTGTTGAGGTCTCGCGGCATATCGAAGGCACATGATGGATCAATTTTGTAAAGAGGCCCATACTGGTGACTGGCATCTGTCCAGAGGGATCGCTGGAAGCGCCATGCATGTGCCGATACAAGTGTTGCCGCGTCTTTTCTCGAGAAAGGTATTTCAATCATTTCTCTCGAGGCGTCATGTCCAGCTTTGGCAGCGTCATCAGCCTGGACATTGCCTTGTATTCCGCAGTGGGCAGGTATCCACTGTAGAACAATGCGGTGATTCAATTCGCAGGCTTTATTGCATAGGCGTTTGATGTCCATTACGAGCTGTTCCTGCGTGCTTGGGGACTTCAGAGACTGTAGCGCCGATCTTGAGTTGGTGAAGATGACCCAAGACTCGGCTGTCTGGTCTACGATGAAATAAAAGCAGCCCGTAGTGCGGCCAGTTCGGTGGCTGTAGATGAAGTACGGTGACTGAGAGTGGCACAAATGGTGACATTGGCAGACGGAATCCATACCCCAATGGCAGATGACGTAGGCGTGACAGAGCCGTCAGTGTAAATATGACGGTGAGCCTTGTAGCTGTTTTCCATGTGCTGCAGAGTGAAATATGTTAGTGCTGGTCCGGGTGTGCGCCTCTTGTTACTGAACCCAGGCACGAAAGTGACTATTGACCACGAAGGAATTTTCCACGATGGCTCCGCAGGCATTGACGCGCTTTGATAATGCAGCGGGAGTAAGCTCCGTACCACAGGACCGCTGTCTGAAGCAAGCGGATGACCTGGCACTCTGGTGGCATAGCGCAAGTGGACACGAAGAAACTCCTGCTGTAGAAGCACTGGAGCTGATAGGCGTCTGCTTTCGGCAAGGGTTCCGATAGTTGATGTATTTTTTGGTAGGCCAAGGCACACCCTCAGGGCTTTTGCTTGAGCTCCAGTGAGTGCTTGTATGTTGGTTTGGGAAATTCCATGTAGCGCAGGAAGGCTGTATCGCAGAAGACCTTCGCAGAGAGCCGTGTACATTCGCAGCAGGTCGTTTACGGAGCAGCCCCCGGCGTTGCTTGATAACAAGTGGAAGATGCTCGCGTATGACCCAATTTTTTCCTTTAATATTCGAACGTGGGGCGTCCACGTCATTAGCCTGTCGATTGTCACTCCCAGAAACTTATGACTTGGCACATATCGAATGGGAGAATCTGCTACCTTTAACATATAGCGCGAGACATCACGCCTAGTAAAAGCAACGGCGGCACATTTTTCTGGTGACATCGTTAGACCTCGTGCGAGTAAGAATTTCTCGATTGAATTGAGAGCTTTCTGTAACCTTGCTCGTAGGACACGTCTGTTGCGACCGCTGCTCCATATACAGATGTCATCTGCATATAGAGAGATTTCAACCGATGCAGGGATGCGTTTCTCCAATCCGATGAGGGCGATGTTGAATAGGGTCGGACTTAGAACACCACCCTGTGAATCAACTTGAGTAAACCGGTCATAAAGATGATGTCTTAAAAAATAGTGAAATGCAATGAAGCCTCAATAAACAAAAAATTTAAAAAATGTGGTGTGCAAACATGTTTATTATTTATTCAAAATACCCTTAAGGGCCCTCTGATGAGGGTATTACATAGGGGGGTGGTACATTCGAAAAAGAAGCGGAAAAAAAAAATTACAGCTGTGGAACATATATGAAAGATGGAATTAGTACATCATTATAGCAGGAACATCATGTATAATACAAATATAAAGCTCTGACATTTTGTGATTAGAAAATATACAAGCATAGTAACAGTGGTAGGTGCAGCATTACATTAAACTCGCACTGATGCTAAATGTATTGTCGCGCACATAACAAAAACAGGTAGTGCTATCAGTGTAAGTAAAACGTTTCACGTAAGAAAGCCTGAAGAGATGATAAATTAGTTTCAGTTGCTATGTATGACGCTAGGTTATTCCATTCAATGATTGTGCATGGTATAAATGACTTGGCATAAAGAGATGAACAGCAAGTTATGCGTGCTAGTTTGTTATCATGGTCACGGCGCGGGAAGACCGTGGGGGGGTAAAGAAAAGGAGTCATTATGAAGCGTTGGACGACAGTACAGTTTGTGATATAAGGTTAGGCGAGCAAAGTGACGTCGACATGATAGTGGTTCCAACTCGGCTCGTTGCTTTAATGCTGTGACACTCGTCAAGCAGGAGTAATCGGAATAGATGAAGCGAGCAGCACGGTTTTGCAAGGATTCAGTGTTGTTGATGACATATGTTTGATGAGGATCCCATATGGCAGAAGCATATTCAATCTTTGGGCGGATGAGTGTTATGTAAGCTAGCTTTTTCAAGCGGGATGGGGCATGCTTGAGGTTACGCTTGAGAAGACCGAATGCTCGGCTAGCTGATGCTAATACAGTGTTAATATGATAATGCCAAGTTAAATCAGACTGAAGATGGACGCAAAGGTACTTATAGGTTGATGTAAGTTCAGTGTTAGCATTATTGAGTAAGTAGGTCGTAGGAAGTCGAGTGGATGGTTAGTGAGTGACATTAGCTTTGTTTTAGACGCATTTAGGGACATTAGCCACGAGGAGCACCAAGTTGTTACTTCCTCGAGGTCAGTTTGGAGGGCAAGGTGGTCAGCATCATTAGTAATTTTTTCATATAAAACACAATCGTCTGCGAATAATCGAATTTTAGAGGAAACACGTTTCAGCAGATCATTAATAAAAATTAAGAAAAGTAGGGGACCAAGAACGCTGCCTTGAGGGACCCCAAAGGTTACGGGAACAGAAGAGTTAGAGCCATTAGCACCGGTGTATTGTTGTCTATTGGAAAGAAACTCTTTAATCCAGGCAGTAACGTCAGGATGAGCATTGAGGTGCGTTAATTTGGTTAGAAGCCGGTGATGAGGAACGCGATCAAAAGCCTTTGAGTGATTGAGAAACACTGCGTCCACTTGAAAGCCTGCATCAGCTGCTGAAAATAAATCGTGAGTAAATCCGGTGAGTTGTGTATTACACGAGTAACCCTTGCGAATGTTTAGTTATGTACTAACTGAAACATGTCCGTGCCCTTGGTTTTGTGCACTAAGAGGGCTTCCATAAGAAGTGTTGTTTCGAGGCCTTGAAAGTCCTTAAAAACATTCGATGTTCACGGTTGCTACGAATCCTTCACACGCCTAAGATTTGGGCAGCTGTGTGTGTCGGCAAATGGCATTAACTTTTTTTTTTGCATCTATTGATGGTGTAGTATTGTTCAACACTGCAATGCAGGGGGGGTGCGCCTGCTGTTTGCCAACCGCAAGGACATCCGGCTGTTGGAACTGGATGTGGCAGGTCGCCGTGCCAATGGCTCCCGAGTGCTGGTAGACGGTCTGGAGGATGCAGCGGCATTGGACTTCCTCTACGAGGGAGGTCTACTCTTCTGGACCGATGTCGGACTGGAGGTAATCCGACGTCGCTCGCCAGACGGCACCGACCTCACCGTGGCCTCAATGGGGGTGGTGTCACCCGATGGGCTGGCTTGCGACTGGGTGGGTCGCAAGCTCTACTGGACCGACTCCGAGACAAACCGTCTCGAGGTGGCCGAGCTGGACGGCTCACACCGCAAGGTTCTGCTCTGGCGGGATCTGGACCAGCCGCGTGCCATTGCGTTGGTGCCCACAGATGGGTAAGCCATACCTTGCATTTACGCAGTGATTCCACTCCTGCGCCAACTGCGCCAAAGTGCGCCAAATTGAATTTACTGCGCCATCATGATAATATCGACAGAAATTGTGCCAAACTGCACCAGAGTCTCAGGTATGGGGGCGTCTGTCACCGGCAGTTGCACCACTGGCGCGTCAAAACATGTGCAGCTTGATCTTGGGGCCGCCCAAGTTACAACCACAGAACAAGAATGATTCCACTGAATAAACAGCGCTTGCGTGTGCTTACCACGTACGCCACGATGCCATGCATAGGCGTGTGCATGGGGGGGGGGGTCACTGGGATGAACCATCCCCCCTCCCCTTTGGGTGAAGGGGAACCCTGTGCACGCCCATGATGCCATGTACGGTGCCGACGCATCTTCTTTGTGCAAGTCGGCTTGACGGCAAGACGCACTCTCTGCAGAGGCTCGTTACGTCTAGACCGATCAGTAGCGAGAAAGTGCGGCGGCGATTCACCATCGAGCATCGTGTTCCAGAAACGCTGCTGGTAGCTCGCCTCAAGCGTCGCACGGCACGTAATTATTAAAGAAATGTTCAGTAATAACTACACGCGTGCCGCTAAAATGTCTCCATTCTGTTTCTGGACATCGCGGAATGAAATATGTGAACGGTGGCAATAGATATACGGAACAATATCGAATTTTCTGTGCTTCACGTCCACGGAAGAAATCCAGAAGAGCTTTTTCGTAATTCCTTCCTCTAGGACATCGCGCTTGTGGTAAATACTCCCTAAAAGGTTCTGCCCTTTCGAGCTCGTGAATGCTATCGTCCCAATTCGATTTTTTTTCTTGCCTTTATTTTAAATGTCATCTCATTAATAAAAACGTGCCTCCTAATCGGAGCAGCCGCAATTCAGGTTTTAGTATGAGCGGCTGTCAGTATCGGGCTCATCGCTGACGACCCTGGCGTCGGAAGGCCCACTGTGAAGCGGCTACGTCGTGTTACTTGTCCGCCCCTCGCGTGTGGTTAAAAAAAAATCAGTTTGCAAAGGAGTGAATGCACTAACAAGAAATTGAATTCTTATATGAAGTAAGGCTAGCAGCTAACACTTTTGAATCCGATCTCGTGTAACTCAACAAAACGCTGGTTTTAGGGAATATTTCCGCTCTAGGAACTGAAGCACTTTTCGTGCTGTCAAAATTATCTTAAAGCACAGCAAGTTTACGAGCCGCCTCCTCATGCCTCGAGATAATGCACGCGCCATTGACAGCGCCCTTCAAGCGTCACAGCGCCTCCTCCCCCTGCCCTGGCGTCCGTTCATGGTCCTTACGAAAGACAGCCGGGACGTTTCCTTTCTGTTTGATGAGCAATCGATGGCAGGCCTCGCACGCGGGCTGATGTTATCGCGTACACCCTCCGTGCGACGGAGATGGCCTGCTCGTTTCGCCTCTGCTTCAGCCATGCCAAAACTTGTGATGTCATCATGACGTCATACACGGAATGACGTCATCACATGACATCGTTACTTTGCAGTGCCTCCGTGATCGGTGCGCTGATCATGGCAGCAGTGGAAAACCAGGTGAGGTACAGAAAGCTTGCAGTGCCTCCGATCCTGGAGGTGGGGCAAAAGCACGTTAGGTGCAGAAAGCTGTCGGGGAGCGGGGGGGGGGGGGATCAATTTACTGAGCGCGGAAAAAAATATAGCTTTCGTCTTCGAGTCGTCTTAGGCGAATGCTGAGGAACCCTGCGATTTTTTTTCTTTTTTTTTTTCATTGCTCCCTAGAGGGCACCAGGGGGTTTTCAACGTACAGTAATACCTCGTTAACTCGAACTCGCATATCTCGAAAAATTGACTTAGTCGAAATTTTCTGTGGTACCGAACGATTTCCCATAGATGCAATGTATTTGTTGCCCTTTATCTCGAAGTATTTCTGTGCCCACTTTCGGCTTATCTCAAAATCTCGAGTGAGAGTGGAACAAAAATTTCGCCGCCGAACCGTTTCACAATATGCTAGCAGCAAAATGTCTACGTTTCACAAGGTTCGCGCGAGGCTGCCGCGCTTTTGACGAAGGACACCTTTCCTCCATGAAGGTACACTGTTCCCAAAAGTGAGGTCGGAACCTAGCGGCATAACAACTTTGTCAAGCAACCCTGTGTCACGTCATGTGACGCCATAGACGTGCACAGAGGCAGGCCCTGCAAAATAGGATGGGTCGCACACGTCGTTTTGTTTACCGAAGCAAGGTCTGGGTACGGGCTAGTTGGTATTCCGTTTTAAATTGTGATCACAGCGTCAGAGATGCGATTTCAGCATTTTATTTACGCAAGACACGTCGCTCGGATTTTCTCGTCGGCCGTGCGATGTGGTGAGGATAACGCCGCCAAAGCAAAGCAAGTCACTGATGCTGCAAAGAAAGGTAGCCCTAATCAAAGCAGCGGATTCGAGGCTAGAAGTTCCGGACGTCAAAACGGCGCTGATTGTGTGGTTGCACCGTGCGAGAGGAGCCCCTTCCAGTCACATCATTGAGAGAGAAGGCCGATTCTCTGCACTTAGTGGTGGGCTACACTGATCTTGCCTGCAACATCGACTGGTTTGACCATTTAAGTGAAACAACTTGGCGTCACGCACGGAGATCGCGGCAGTGTCGATGCAGCTACTCAAGGGGTGACGACATCAGCCAAGACAAGAAACATGTTTCGCTTGATGCAAAATGAAGTTGAGTGCAGCAGTGCGGATGATCGCCACATGCGATGTGTTAAGCAACTCGAGAAAGCTTTGCTAGGTGCAAGTGTTACTGCGAGGCAGTGCCGAAAAACACAGCTGGTTGACAGCTCTGGTAGCACTAGCGCCAGAGTTCCCTCTAGTAAGTATTGTAGGAAACTCTATGGGTTGGAGTTCACGTGGTCGTGCTTGCGGTTCGTGGTTGGACTCGCCGCTCTGGTCGTGCTTGCGCGTGCTTAGTTCTTTCACGCCTACAGCTGTTGGTGCTAAAAAAAATCACATACGTTGATTACATTTCTGTGGATGACGCCATCCCCAGCACCGCGTTTCTATCCGTCGACTGGACCATGGCTGAGTGTTGGAGCCGCTTTCGGGGGTAGTTCTACTTTCGCAAGGCGTTCGACCGTTTACTACAAGCCACGGTGGTCCGACATGGTTCTACATTATCGCTCGGAGACGCCGATGCAACGGGCGACAATCTCGCGAAGGTATCGCCGTAAGTGATCGCTTGTCAGGTGTCGGCCATGGTGGCACTGGATTTATGAAAAGGATGTGAGACTGCAGGTGCTCGAAAAACTTTTCGTGCTGCTCGGACATGAGTAAAAGCACCACGCATCATTGCACGGTTTTTTCACGCGTAATTAGCATTGAAATAAAATTCTGTACCACTAAATATTTTGTCATTTTTCCTGTTTTTCAGATCTTGCGTTTCCAGTCTCTTACGTTCATTTCCTACAGTCCCTTCAAAAACGTATCAGCGGGGTTCTACTGTACTTCTCTATATTTCACTCTCAGCTCAGTTATTGTAGCGAGATATGGGGCTTTACTTATCTAACGTATACTGCACCGATTATACAATTATAAAAACACGCCTTAAGAATTATAACGTCCTCGTCCTCTTCTTGCCCAAGCTCAGATTTATTTTCCTCTACTAGGATACTGCCCTTCACGTCTCAGCGAAATGATAGAACCGTGGTTTTGATAAATTCTATTATTAAGACCAATTTCCCACTACCTGTGAGCTTATTTTCTCCACCGACCCGTAACACAAGGCATGTAGGCAGTGGTGACTTGAACCTTACCGACTTGTAGGAATGTATATGGCGAAAGGTTAATCCAGTTCACTGGTGCTAAAATCTGGAACTCAATTCCACTTGAAATTAAACTTGCATGCAACTTCAATTTGACTTGTGAAATACATTTTGTAAGTCATTCATGTTGTTAACCAAAGTTAAGTTCACGTGCGTAATGGTATATTTTTCTTTCTTTAAATTATTTTCCGAATTCTGATGTAAGTTTGATTGTTTTGAATCTTCAATGCAGTTAATTATGTGCACAAACCCTGCTAATTGTTTTCTAGTGCCCCTATCTTCTGTATTTTTACACTGTATGCCTTCAGTTGTTCTTGTATTGCTTGTGTACCTAAAATAGTGCAGGAATTTTGTATTCATTGTCATGTGTTTTTAATTAGATGAAATATACCATTCAAGCTACCCTGTTATTGCATTTGTATATAGATTCATAATCATTTTAACCACACCTTTGCTCCTGACATGCATATACAGTAGAACCTTGTTGATACTTTTCCGAAAAAAACACGGGAAATAAACGTACGATCCGGGAAAACGTACGATCCGAATCGAGTAAAAATTGGGGCTGACAAGCTCATATTGAGGTGCAAGGGCAAAAAACATTTATTCTTAAAAAACATTGAGCTACTCTTCGATTTTCAAACTCCTGGCATCTCGCTGGCAGCTAGCTCGCTGGTCAACTAGCTAGTTCCGGTCCTGATCGGAAATAACGTCGTGGTCACGTGTGTTGAAATCCCGAGGCAACCCGAATATTGCAAAATTGAACTCTGGGACAACCAGTGTAAACGTAGAGAAACGCTACCACTGTGTCAGCAGACGAAACTTTGCGGTGCATGAGCGTCGGTTCTTTCTGCATTGCCGCTTGGAAATATGGGGCTAGGTTTGCCGAAGAGCGAAGTGATATTCTCGAGCATATGCATTTGGGATACGATCACGTACGTTTGCAAGAAAGTGGCGCACCGACGGGGGGGAAGGGGGAGGTTTGGGGGTTGTAACCCCCCCCCTCTCCCGCCCCACGTAACTGCTTCACGTTCGTTGTCACCGAGAATCGAGCGCACACGTTCACGGTCTTTGTTGACGTTGTCAATTCAATTCAAGAGATGGTTTCAGGTCGAATGTCCCTCATTTACTCTAGAAATGTCCGGTATTCACTCATCTACTCCTAAACTGAAAGAGCGCAAACCGCATGTTCTGTGACTGTGTTCAGTTCCAGTGAAGCATTTTGGACGAAAGAAAATATGCTTTCACGGGTCATCAGTTCGACTCCTCTTCATTTCTTGCCCCCTCTGATTACTGCAATAGAGCAATGAGATATTTCGTAATCTTCGAAACAAGCTATGGTTCTTTCTCACGTATTTGATTCTCGGGGGAAGTCTAAAAGGGGCTGTGTACATTGATAATGCACCGCGTGACTTAGCCACTGACGTCGGTGCACAGTGCATGCGACATCAAAAAGTATTACGTATAGCAGCTCATCCAGCTGTGTATGCAGTGCTACATACATGTATGTCCAGAACAGGAGTTCGCACTGTTGTTTACCATTTATAACGTTATTATCCGGTTCACACAGGTTCACACCTGCACACATGCAAATTATACCTGGTTCACTGGAACGCTTCTGATGCAATTGGAGATTAAGATATCAAGCGCCTAAATACCATTAAATTGTCGGTGTCATATGGCTTGATTTAATGGCACTAATGGCGCGATGACGAAGTTGCGCAACAAATATATGTTGGTTTTGCCTCGAATGTGCAACTTTCTCAAATTCTACGTCATAAAACTTATTTTATAGAAATAACAAGCGTTTTCATGTACATTCAATGCCTTACTCGCTATGAAAACGGAACTCGCTTAAGCGTGATGAACCTTGCCTGTTGCGATGCTGGTCTCGTTACTTTTTCTTAAATCCTTGATATTATCAGGAACACGAATTGTGTCTGTCACGAAGCACCTTTGTTTTCCTTTAAGTAGTCAATAATATACGCTCTCCTTGCCGATAAACATTTTTTTTTTCATCATAGATGCGTTCTACAAAACACAAAATGAGAATGAAGGCACTCATACGACGGCAAGCTCTAAAGTCTGTAGCCACATGTCACCGCTAAAATGCCCTTTATATTTAAGGTCTTACCAATTAGCGCCACTTTTGACGTGCAAACGGGGTCTAACATAATTCAAATTGGCAAGACCGAATCAAGGTAACTATCGATCCTCCAAAACGAAAAAAAAAAAAAGAAGAGCACTTGAAGCACTTGGGTCCTTCCAGATACGTATGGTGCGAATACAGTCGATCCCGGATATATCGAACTCGGATGTACCGAATTATTGGCTATATTGAACAGTTGAGAAATCCCCTTGAATTTCCCATGCAAAAGTATGGGGCTGGTGCAAACATATATCGAACTCCCGCTCAGCGAAACATCCGCTATATCGAACGCTGCACCGCGCTGAAGCCCAGAAAGTGCATTTTTCCTAACAAATATTGAGCATTTTTCGGCCGCATTCTAACAAGTTCCGATCCCTTGTCGCGCTTAGGTGGCGAAAAGGCGGTATTATACCATCGTGCTGATCTAGTTCGTTGCACAGCGTTGTCACTGCACCGATACATTTGACGCGCGAACCGCAGGTTTTAACGCGCGGGCATAGTGCTTTTCAAAATGAGAATGCGAAGTGACTCGGCAGCCGCGTAGTAATGTTTGCATTCCCTTCCTTGTTTGTTCGCACACGATGGCATGCGGACCCGAAAAGCATGGCCTTCGAGATTCGCAAACTCGTGACGTATATTTTCTGTTTTCGGTTTTAAAACGCTCATTTCAGAGGCTACGCTTTTTTTTCGTATTTCTCGCCAAAGCAACGGCTGCCTTCTACGAAGCCAGAAGTGTCATCGCTATCGCCAACATGTCGACGGTGGAGAAATGTTTCTTTGTGCTGGGTTGTCGTTGTCTTTTGTGGCATGTGGACTTGTGTACTTCTCACTTCGTTCTTAATAAATCGTCATTTGGAAGTCGAGCTAAACATTGTCCCGCTCGTAGCGATAAAAATGATGACCGGTGCCTGGAGCAACGTCAAGTAAAGCGCAGTCGTGCACCGTTTTCTTGCGGGCCTTTGTGCCGGGTGACGACTTTGGGTGCGTCATGACCGCTGACTACGGCGTACGGTGCATCAGTGAATTTTGCGACATATCGGACGGAAGCACAGCGAGCGACTCCATCGGTGCAGATAACGATGTAGCTGTTTCTGACTGCATCGATGCCGAGATCAAGGCTGACGTTGCCGGTGCTGCGGAAATGGACCCGTGCGGTTTGAAGATGCCAGTGCTGCCGCTGCCACCGCTAAACCCTTTACCGCGCTACAGAGCTTGCATCAGCGTTCACGTCGATCACTGCTGTTGTGGCCGAAGGTGCTGAATTTGCTTATTTGGAAAGCTTCAACGATATTGACGATAACTTGATGAATTCATGGCGCGCAACAAGGAAGAAAAGTTTGCAGACTATTTTCATGCGAAATAAAGTGCGCTAACTTGCAAAAGAAATTGTCACCGTGTTCTTGAGCAGATGTGAGCGAATCATCATGTTTGCGCTTTTTACGATTTCCGAAAACAGTGTCTAGGCCTGCAGTGCTTTAATTTAAGCCTTAAATACGCATATTTTGTATTTTGAATTCTCGATATATCGAACTATTTCGCGGTCCCCTTTGAGTTCGATATATCTGGGATCGACTGTATTCTTTTTCTTGCCTTATCACAATGTATTAAGTTTGCTAAATATGTAAACTTTCTCATAAATCTTTCATTATTTGGAACCCTGTGCCCACGTCTGTCGCCATGGCAAATATAGCATTGAAACACATCGAGGAACAAGCTCTTCATTCATTGCAGCCGCAGCCAAAAATATTTCTCAGATACGTCTCAACGACTGTCATTCGAGCGTGAGGAGATCATAAGTCACAATTATTCCCTCATCTAAATTTTTCGAATGCATATTCAGGTCATCCTTGAAACAGAAGACTTCCTGTTGTTTCTGGATGTTCTTGTAACCTGAAAATAAAACTGTGCAAACACATCTACACAAGTCGATATCTTCAGTTCACTTCAGAACTCCCCAAAATCCGCAATACATCAGTAGTAAAGATATTAATGCGAAGAGCCGGAACGGACTGCATGTAGCACACAGCTTGAAGAAAGTAAAACAAGAAAAACACGATATATTCAGGAAACTCGCCAAGAACGGCTACCCAAAATCTTTTATTCAGAAAGCAATTCACTTGCAAAAACACGACGACGAAAGCTGAGAAATCCAGTAACAGGCCTCCCCCAATCGACACCACGACAGAAATACATACATCACTCTCCGCTATCCGTGACGCCAGCGAAACCATCGCTCATTTCCGTGGAAGGCTGAGTCACGCGACAGTAAGACCGCGAATGGCCCGTCCGTTTGCGCTAGTACACTGTAGATTGCGCCATACACACGTGCAGTCCGAAACGGGAGGGATAAAGCCCGGGCCGAAGCCAGTTCGAAACCGTGAACGGCGCGGCGCGCGTGACTTCAAAGCAAAACCACATGTTCGAAAAGCCGCCGGCGTAATAGGGTGCTGAAAAAAGAAGGAAAAAAAGCGGTTTTGTTGAAGTCCCACCCCTCCAAGTGCGTGGCCTGCAGCCGACGATGGGGACGGGCGGTTCGTGAAAATGTTTTCAGCATTACGAACATAATAGCGCGTTCTCTGCCTTCTCGAAAAGACTGGCCACCGGAAGAGCAAACCCAAGGCATCTTCAAGAAAACTGCTTGTACTGGCTGTGACGCCAGCTGCATCTGCGGAACTGAGAACCTGTAAAAAGGACTGGAAAGACGTCGACAATTTTGCAAAGACGCAGACCGCCAAATCAACTTTCTTGAAACTGTAGTCCTCGTAGCTGAAACCAATTACCGGAAATGAATGCTGGCAATTCCAAGCGACCCCTGTCGTGAACCACGCTCAAGGCAACCTACACGTAGTCTCTTCGCTTTTCCCTGCGCAGAACGTAAGAAAAAAGAAAAAAAAAAGATGTCTGCGTACATCCTCACACAGTCTGGCACACCAAGTATCCCCCTTTCCCTGTCTCTCATCTAACAGTTCACCTCGACACATCCACACGCCAAAGGAGCTCCCCACCCCCTTTTACTCTTCAACTCATTCCCACCGGTCAAGCCCAAGCACTCCTCTGTTCTTTTGCTGACGAGCACCGCCGCCGCCTGACTCACCCTTTCATACCGGCCAAACAAGAAAAGAAGCCTTCTTTGTTTGTCTCCCTCCCTCGAACTCTCAAGAAGGAACCGTATGGATTCCGGAACGTAGGGACAGTGCTCACTCAAAGTTCCAAAGATAAGAGGACGTTGGCGCATTGGCGGCACTTCAAAACAAGTGCTTTCCGTTTTCTTCGGGGTTTGCAGGCAAATGGTGTCTCCAGCGGGGTGGTCTTGCAATTTTTTCGTAACTTTGTCGACAGCGTACGGACGAGGTGCATTGGAGCGGCGAGAAGAAAGGTGACCTCGTAAGCGGCTCGTTTGTCAAAGCGACTGCAAACCCCGGAGGCCATACAGCATGAGCACATGACGATATTAGTGTAAGCACATACGCTGTGGTTGCTGCATTTCTGAGCAAGCCGTGGAGCAACTAGTGTGTGCGTCGCCAGCCATGCCGCAGTACTGCAGGCACGCAGGGACCCCAAGCAAGCACGAATGCTATGCGAAATGCATATGTTGCGAAGATGGGAGGAGTGAGACGACGTGGCAGAATGAGTAAATGTTTTGAAGGACGTGTGACAAGGAAAAAGGGCTTTGGAAAGTGCGAAAGGTATATTGGGGTGCCACGTTTTCTTTCTTTTTTTTTTCAGTAGACAACTCTCACTCTCTCTCTTTTCACCACTTCTTTTTTCTATGTTGTACATCGGACGGAAGCTACGATGTGCATCCATATACAGTCGAACCCGTTTATAACGAACTCGAAAGTGTCGCGAAAAGTGGTCGTTATATCAGTAGTTCGTTGTATATGGACTCGCCCATAAAAACGTGCGCTTAGCGGCCAAGCCGTTTTTTTTTCTTTGTGCACTTTTATTAAAGTGCTACCAACCCCTTCGGTGACAAGCTAAGCCTTTTCGCGTCGTGAAGCGACGCTCGCTGCGTGCTGACGAGTGAATTAACCGCCGTTGCAATGAGCTGACACCGTTTCACCGAAGCGCGGTACCGCGACGTGGAGCCGATCATCCCTGGCTAGTTGCGTGCAGCGCGTCGCCTACTCGGGTCGCGGAGTCACTGCCGGGCCGCTTGCTTTATGCCGTATGCGCGCTTTGTACGTTCTTCGTGCCTGCTTCACTCCGGACCGTGCACGGGTGCGGCGACTAGCCTTTTCGTTCAACGCGGCGAAAACAAGCATTTTCCAAGCAACGCGCACTTACGTCTCCGCGATGCTCTCGCGGCCCTGCACGACGATGCGCGGCGCACTTCAGTTGTCACCTAGTCAAACACGCAGTATACGCTTGCTGTCAGTGCATCGACGTTTCTCGGTGCCCGCGCGGCTCAATAACAGCGAGCTACTTTCGTTTCTACAAAGCGACGCGCAGTTTAAAGCGGTCTCACACGTCGCGGCGGCGGCGAACTTGCGAACGGCAGCATGGCTCATGGCGCGCCCGTACCGCCGTCAATCCGCAGTGTACGGCGTACGTCACACGCGCAGCCGAGCAGATATCTACAGATGACTGTGATAAGGTTGTCGGCTATAAGTCATAATGGCACGCTCATCGACGGCCGCCACCTCGCCTTCGCTCTTTCCTGATGCTTATCCGCGAAGGCATCGCCGCACTCGCGCGGAAGTCGTTATCACCGATCTCCCGGTCTTTGCCGTTACCGAAAAGACAGACGACTTTTCGCGGCACATTCGACGAGTTTAGGGACGCAGTGAACCTTTTTGCGATGGAAAGTTATCGCGGTTATCACTTCTTGCATTTATGCCTTCTTGCGTTCCAAGGCATTGTTTGGTTCATCGCAGGCGGTCGTAGCTGCAGAGAACGGCGTCAGGAAAGTTACTGTGCGAAAGCTGACCGCAAAGCTTCATGCTGCCTACTATATTTTTCCCCCTCACTGCCATTCTACCACTGAAGAAACGCCTGGAAAGTGTGCGACGTCGCTCGCAGCGTCCGAAATCTGCGTGCGGTGCTCGCCGATCTGGATATCTAATAGTCGCGAGTAAACTGGAGCGGGGCACGCGCGAGCGCGCGCCCCTGTCACGCTTTAGAAGGCATGTTTTAACTTTTTTTCGCTTTGTATGCGCCATATTTTTACCACGACCGTGTCTGAAGTGTTCGTTGTAAAAGTAGGAGGCTTTGAAAAATGTTCGCTATATTTGGACGCAGCTTCAATGGTTAGCATAGGAAAATCGTAAGTGCACCCAAATATGGTCGTTATAACCGATAGATCGTTATATGTGGGATCGTTATAAGTGGGTTCGACTGTACACGTTCAGTTCACATGCTGGAACTTGCTTCTGTGTCTGCTGCGCGAGTCTGCGTCAATAGTGAGCTACCACACCACAGGAATCTCGCTGAAGTGCCAGTCGAACACGATCCTCACCTACTTCCCGACAAAGATTCCGTGTTCCAATTCAAGAGACGCAGCAACAACACTGGAATGCCCGATTACAGCCAAAAAGGAACCGATGACTCAGCACATATCTACTTCAGATGTGTCAATCAATCAGTCACTTATCAGAGGGTACTTCAGTCGCCGAACCTGTACACCCGAATGACATGGCAAATCGGTAAGTGTGGCTACAATGCAGTTTATCCGTGAGCTGAGGATTGTACTGTACGTGTGCTGCACTGAGCTGTGCATACTGTTTATAATCAATGCCACAAAGTTCATAATCAATATTTACGATGCACTTTCAGATTTGTAGTTTGGCGAGGCTCGAAGGAAGTATAATATAGGATGTTATGCTCGCATTATGCACAAAATTCTCAGTTGCAGAGTTTTTCAACTGCTAAAGTTGCCAATGGGGCTTGTTTGTATGAAATTTCTTTATTACTGTGGTTATTGGGCACAAGACACAAGAAATGGAACACAAGAAAGGCACACGGCACTGGGTGTCATCGTGTGCCTTCCTTGCTGCGTCCCGTTTGTTTGCGCTACCATAGTAATAATTTTTTTTAAACAGCATTGCGCGACCGCCAGCCGGCCCGCTAGTCAGCAGCACCCTCATCACTACATGGAGCTGAAAAATTTACAAAAACAAGTATTTGCCAGACATCTTTGTTGGAACTATATTACGCATTGGTTTATTCAATTTGCCGTTTATTTTCCACGTGCACTGCTTCGCTGAATGGTTTCTTGGTCCCTCTCAAGTTTTTTTAAGATCTTGCTACAAAATGCTGAAAGGTCATCATCATCATCACATTTGATATATTATTATTATTATTATTATTATTATTATTATTATTATTATTATTATTTGTCATTGCGTATTATGCAGTGTACCTGCCCCCCCCCCCCTAATCCCGCATTCCTGTAGTCTTCCCACCCCCCGAGAGAACTCCTGGGTGCGCTAATGTCACAAGATCACGCGTGACTCGCCCCGTCCGTGAAGAAAACTGCCGCCCCGCTAAAGGCTTAACAAGCTCAACTCTTCGCAGTGCATGTAACAATCGTGGTACAACACGATTTGCGAAATCTCGCGAAAGTGATAAGCGTCCGCGAAAGCGACAGCTGTTCGCGGCTATCGCATACAACGTCGCACACTCGCGCTGATCAGTTTGTGTTGTCTTAAAGGGACACTAAAGAGAAACAATGAATTGGTTTAGATTGATAAAGTGTGCTCGAAGAACTCTTGTGTAGTTTATTTCACCATCGTAGGTTTATTATTAGAGGAGAAAGTCAAGTTCAAAGTTTCATTTTCAAATTTCGCGCCGAAATTTGTAATTCGTGACGTAAAGACTTCAAAGAGCATTTAACGTATTTTGGCGCCACTGGCTCGACGAAATTTCCACAAACTCGTTATGTCAAGTCTCAGGCAGTGTACTTCGATTTAACCGATTAGGAACTACGTAGGCCCAAGCAGGCGCCGTCAAAAATATGTGACGTCATGGCAAATGGTGCGGGAATTCTAAGGTGGCGTCGCCACCTGTATTTTCTTTTTGCGCGTTTTGTAACTTATTTAGCGTCTTAACACAGAAAGCGTGGTGTTTTTGGTATCATGGAAGACTACTTTACTAATGCGAGAAAAATTGTTTTGCTCTTTAGTGTCCCTTTAACTTGAAACATGCGCTGTTATGTTCGCCGCCACTCGTAATTGCACCATCTCGCACGGCGGAACGGGCTTTAAAAGATAACGCCCAGCGTAAAGGCAACCAAAGGTCCCCAAGCGCCCGCATTGCGATCTGTCGAGTCCTCACAAAGATGGTGGCGAGCGCGCATCGTCTCATTTCGGCGTCTGATAACCAGAAACCTCCCCGATATCTTCCAGAACAACTAGTGTTGAAGATTGGGCGAGTTGGTTTGTCGTACTTGAACTGATATAGTGCATTACGAGGAAAGAAGACACGGCCGAGCAGACTGACACAAGAGGACAGAGCGCTAACTTCCAACTGAGCTTTATTGTCAAAATGCATCAAATGTGTAGACTTGCGCAAGCATACAAAAAACAAAAACCACCCTAACGTAATGCCAAGGTTAGACACAGCATCGCAACGTCACAGACCAAAGATTCATAGACGGTTCGCCTAATTAAGAAAGGCCACTTCATGTTCAGATAAAGCCAATGAATGGGTGCTGATACATGTGTTGCCAGCTCTTGCTATACAATGCGCTTCGATTAATTCTCGTGTGATTTGCGACGGGTGCTTTTTCACCACCTCACACTGATCGAACAAAGGGCAACATCCACAATCACGGCAGTGAATTCCAATGTGTCCCTGGATTGCTTTGTAAACATTATAATGGTGCTCTTTTAGCCTTTCATTAACCCTTTGTATCCCATGGCCAATCCAGCTGCGCAAGTAAATATTTTTTTGCGTATATGCAATTACAATACATACGAAAGTGGGAATAAACCAAAACATGGGAAGTTTTAGCTTTAGTTCTACAAGAAAACACGTGTCCACATATATGGACGCTGGGAACACCAGTTACACTGGGTCCATCATCCTTCTTCATCGTACATGGGAACTTTGCTTGCCGACGGCTCTGTTCCAACACAATAATCACTATCATCATCACTACATACCATAATCAATGCCATCATCAGTTCAACGCGTTCATCATCATCATCATCATCATCATCATCATTTTTGTTATTATTATTATTATCATCATCATCATCATCATCATCATCATAAAGGGTCACGTGGCCGATGGCTAACGGCTCTGATTCAACGCCTTCATCATCACCATCATTATCACCATTCAAGGCCCATCTGCTTCTCTACTTCAACGTGTTCGTCATCATCTTTATCGTGGTTGATCATCATTACCAGTGCGTTCATGGTTACGTTCAAACTGAATGCTTTCATCATCAGCAGTAGCATTTTTCATAAGGCATTTGCTTGTTGATGGCTCTGCTTCAACGTGCTAATTACCGGTGCCCTCCAAATCGGATCATTCGCTTCTGCTAGTCAGCTCGAAAATTATGGCATGTATGTCTTCATCACTTAATCCACGTCCAGAATAAAGCAAATAAATTCTAAATAACTTCTACAAGGGGTGTTTAGCTAATCACTGATAATGTTTTGGGTAGAGCCGCACGGCCACGAAGCGGGTCTTACTACCATGCGGCGTTCTATCAGCTTTTTACACGAACTCGGTATGCCTGGTGTCCACAAACGTGGACGCCGCAGCGACAACTCAATTTGCAAAACTTTGGTCGCTCACAGTGCAACAAAAGTCACACAAAGACAAGAGAGACCCTTCCTTTTCTCGAATAAATCTCAATATTACAAAAACTTTTACGATTTTAGAGTGGACCTGTAAAAAATATGTAGGCATACACCTCTACAGGCGACTTGTGAAGAACGCCATTGCTCTGTGCGCACTTACCGCTGTTTGTGCACAGAAGTGGACACATATAGATGTTTTTATGAAATTCTGAAGTAATGCCAACATTTCAAGTCAATTTTTAGGGCAATGCGTTGGCTAGCCTGATGCCACTTCACTGATATGTTTTGTCTACATATGTGGACGCTGGGATACAAAGGGTTAAGGCAGCACCCTGTTTGGTCGATATACCTCTTAGCTCATGAGAGTGGTATCGAGTAAACAACCCCCGCTTCACATGGCACAAACCGATTTTTGTGCTTGGTTGAGCAAACAGTGGTGCGTGACTTGAGGGGATTGACTGCCTTGCAAAGCCTTTGTAGCTTATCCGGCGCCGAAAACACCACTTTCACGCCAACTTTGGCCTTTCACGCTAAGTGGCCTTTTTTAATCAGGCGAATCGTCTATGAATCTGTGGTCTGTGACGTTGCGATGTTGTGTCTAATCTTGGCGTTACGTTAGCATGGTTTTTGTTTTTTGTATGCTTGCACAAGTCTACACATTTGATGCATTTTGACAATAAAACTCAGTTGGAAGTTAGCGCTCTGTCCTCTTGTGTCGGTCTGCTTGGCCGTGTCTTCATTCCTCGTAATGCGCTATATCAGTTCAAGTACGACGAACCAACTCGCCCAATCTTCAACACTAGTGGACTTCATTTCTTGTACGTCGGGCTCCTTCCTAACTTCTTCTGCAAATGCATCTTTTATTGCTGACCTTGTCGTGCTCGCCGTGTGTCGTGCGCGTACTATGGCGCACTGCATTCGAGTCAGGCTCCTTCCACCCGATGTCAAAGCGCTCCTAGCAGGTTTCACACCCTCTGCTGGTCACGGAACACGAATCTGTAAGATTCTTCGTGCCGAGTGGCTACGCCAGGCTCGTTTCTACAGGGATGCTTTGCGCCTCAAACTCCAGACTGCCGAAGGCATTATTGAGGCAAAGATGGAGGGGCAAGAACTGTATGCTTCAATTGACTGGAAAGCGGAGCACCTGTGGCAGCATATGCTCTTCCACCTTTGTGCCATGACCTCCAAGAAGGTGAGTGCGACGAGCAACCCTGTACACACACTGGGTGGTGTTGTGCTCCCTGAACTGGTTAGACGCGTGTTGTGCCGCAGACCCAAGTTCGCCACGGAACCGGCCAATTCGCCGTACGATCTGCTCACCTACGTCAGGCAAGTGGCTAGGCAGATTCCTGAAGGTGAAAGGGACAGGTGTGTTGCCGATGGCGTCGATGTGATTTCGCGTTTTATGCCTTCTACGAAAAAACTGCCAGTTAAGAAAGTCGTGGGGTACTTCAAAGACACCCTGTTACCTTCTGACAAAGAGGGGGGTTTTGTCGTTTTACCTAACTCTTTATTTATTGAGAAAGTGACCACAGCCGTTCATTCTGTCTTTAGAGCTGAGGACGATACCTCCCTCTGCAAAGTAAAATCCCAAGCAAAAAAGCTGTGTGCCACCTTGGGTTTTGAAAAACTTGCGAAAGCAGTAGATAAGTGCAAGAAGCTTAGCCTTGACATGTTCTTCACGGCCAAAACGCACAAGGTCGATTGCCCCTGCGGGTAATTGTGACTGAGCGAGAAACATGGCAGAAAACTGTGGCATTATTCCTGCAAGAAAAGCTCAGATTGCTCACCATTGATGACACCTTTTTAATAAAGAATTCGGGCATTTTCGTTAACTTTCTCGAACAGAATGACTGGGGCTTAAAAGCATTTTCTGTCGATATCAAAGATTTGTATTACTGTCTGCTGCATGGGAAGCAGTTACAGTGTGTTGACGATGCCATTGTCACATTTGGTGCTGTAGCCTTCCAGAATCTCACGGATGTTCATAACAGTAACCTCTTAGAGCTTCTGTCTTTTTATATCAAGTCGACTTTTGCATCTTTTAATGATCGTACATATATACAGAATAGTGGTGTCTACATCGGGTCTTGCTACGCCTCGATTCTTAGTGACATATACCTTGCATATCATGACCGATTGCTGATGAGCATGCTCGACCAAAATATTGTCGCTAAAGTGTGTCGTTACGTAGACGATTTTCTGATTTTCATCAAATGCAGCGACGCTGCCTTCCAGCACCGAACTGACGGTATTGTAATGACTTGTAAAGAATGTTTCAAATTGCTTTTATTCACTCATGAGATGCCAAGTGACAACAGCTTACGCTTTTTAGATTTGAACTTGTTTCTTTCACCTGACCATGTGTGCTGGCTACATGTACCTAAAACTGGAAAACCTCTTTTACCCTATGACTCTTCCCATTCTAAGTTAGTTAAGCGAAGCATCACTAATCTTTGTCTCATCAATGCCCTTAGGAAATCATGTCATCATGTGATGCAGCGCAGCTTTACAGCTCAAGCGGAAAGGCTTTTGCGTGCAGGGTACCCAGCTATCCTACTGGCATCTATAGCTGAAAAGCTATTAAAACAGATAAAGAAAGACTGCAACTCCAAGGCTCAGCCGGAATCTCACGACCGAAAAAGACCCGTAGTTTTACCCTACATGCATGACATTTCCCACGATTAAAAAAGATAGGCGAGAAAGTTAGCGTGAAAGTGGTGTTTTCGGCGCCGGATAAGCTACAAAGGCTTTGCAAGGCAATCAATCCCCTCAAGTCGCGCGCCACTGTTTGCTCAACCAAGCACAAAAAAACGCCAGGCCTGCGCTGAAACCGCAGCACGGTCACAGCGAAAGCTGGAAGAGCGGCGTTTCTAGAGCCCGTTCTAAGCTCTCTTGTGTCTACAATACAAGTACACTAGCAAGGTACCCACTACGCCATAAATCACAATTTTTGTGAAGTTGGGAAGCATCTACTAAGCCATTATTCGTCATTCTGCGGAGAAGCGAGGCACCAGCTACACGTCTGTAAGGCATTATGTGCACTTTGTTGACACGACGACTGATGACGATGAAGAATTATGGCTCAGCCCTTTGTAATGGGTTGGAAGCTTTAAACGGCCCACCAGTTATGTAATTTGCATTGGGTGACGCCCGGTCGCTATTTCCCTCTCCCGCCATGCTGTATCAAATACGTTGACATGGGAGAGAGACGGGGGGGGGGGGGGGGGCGAAGAACTTTACTGAGACCCCGAGGAAATGGATCATGCGCTTATGGGCTTCCTTGGCAACCAATACAAGTGCACTTGCGAGGAACCCACTACGCTATAAATCATTGTAATTTTACTGAGACCCCGAGGAAATGGATCATGCGCTTATGGGCTTCCTTGGCAACCAATACAAGTGCACTTGCGAGGAACCCACTACGCTCTAAATCATCCTAATTTTACTGAGACCCCGAGGAAATGGATCATGCGCTTATGGGCTTCCTTGGCAATGAATACAAGTGCACTTGCGAGGAACCCACTACGCTATAAATCACTAATTTTTGAGAAGTAGGGCAGCAGGCACTGTGCCATTTTTCGTTATTCTACGGAGAGCCGTGGTACCTGCTAAACGCATGTAAGGCATTATGCGCATTTTGTTGATGCTGTGCCTGATGACGACGAAGAGTTATGGCAGAGCCCTTTGTAATGGGTTGGAAGCATTCAACAACCTACTCGTTGCGCAATTCGCATTGTGTGACGCCTGGTTACAGAATTCGCGTTGTGCGACGCTTGGTGCTTCTTTTACTCTTCTACCACGCTATATTGCATATGCTAATGTGGTTCCTTCCCGAAATGAAGCCTGTATAGGACCTTTTTGCAAAGCAGTTTCAAGCACCGGCATGGCTCAGAGGTTCCCACGAACCTGGGCTCCCACGCAGAGGGCCCAGGTTCGAACCCCGTTCCATCCTGGAATTTTTTTCTTATTTCGTTTTTTTTTTTCTTATTTCGAGCGATACTGGTTACGGACACCGGCGGCGGCGGCGGATAACTACGGCGCCAAAAACGGCCGGTGAAATGATCTCATAACAGCTTTCGCTGTAAAATCGGTTTGTGCCATGTGAAGCGGTGGTTGTTTACTCGATACCACTCTCATGAGCTAAGAGGTATATCGACCAAACAGGGCGCTGCCTTAATGAAAGGCTAAAAGAGCACCATTATAATGTTTACAAAGCAATCCAGGGACACATTGGAATTCACTGCCGTGATTGTGGATGTTGCCCTTTGTTCGATCAGTGTGAGGTGGTGAAAAAGCACCCGTCGCAAATCACACGAGAATTAATCGAAGCGCATTGTATAGCAAGAGCTGGCAACACATGTATCAGCACCCATTCATTGGCTTTATCTGAACATGAAGTGGCCTTTCTTAATTAGGCGAACCGTCTATGAATCTTTGGTCTGTGACGTTGCGATGCTGTGTCTAACCTTGGCATTACGTTAGGGTGGTTTTTGTTTTTTGTATGCTTGCGCAAGTCTACACATTTGATGCATTTTGACAATAAAGCTCAGTTGGAAGTTAGCGCTCTGTCCTCTTGTGTCAGTCTGCTCGGCCGTGTCTTCTTTCCTCGTAATGCGCAATAGCTGTTCAAGTATTCCAGAACAAATTTTTTCTGGCAGCTTCTGACGACCCGCTGGTAGGCAGAATTACCCAGCCAGAGAAAAACGAACGCCGACTGGAATTGTGCCGGGCGGAGCGACCCGAAAACGAACGCGCTCTGGGAGAAATGTGTGGTGGAAATTATCGGCCTTATTCACCGGGCACAATGGAGGCGTTGCTATGGTTACGTGTCGCGGCGTGTTGTGCAGCAGCGGCAATGCGGCGGTGGCATGTGCGTTTCCGTAGGTCTTGTACCGAACTGTGGCGGACTGGAGGAGCGACAGCCTCCATTCTTTGGGCCGCGTTGTTAGTTCCCCCCGGCTGTTGTTGTAGCCATGGGGTCTGAACAGAAGTGTGTGGAACGAGTGTCCATCTATGTACCGTACTACGGATGAAGGATTTGCAATGCTCAGGAAAATCGTGCAAAGTGCTACAGAAAATACTTTTTTTTTAAAAGTAGTTTGAAGATTTTGACGGCCAGCGTCGCCGCCTGCCTACGGGTCGGTATGTGGTTGACAGAGAGCGGCGATCGAGCAATTCGTTGAGCAAAGCAGAGAAAGCGCGGAGGGGGGAAAGGCACTGCGGAGAAGTCGCCGTCGCCGCGCGGCAGCTGTCTGCCACTACGCGCTTCACAAGTACACAAGAGGGCCCTTTTTGCACATCTGAATGAGAATTCCTGAGTACAAAACGTATCATACGACCGTACTTTTCCGCAGTGCTGAACGTTGCTGCCCAATAATCGTATTTTCCGGGAACGTATTAACCGGAACGTATTACACACAGCTGTATTGGGTTATTTTTAATTTTCGCGATTTCCGGCCTAGGAACCGGGAAATCGTACTAAGGGGGAACGTATCAACGAGGTTCTACTGTATAGAATACTCCTGTAATAAAATGGACCCCTAACTAGCAGGGTGGCAGATCAGGCTAGTGTGTGCTCCATGATCAGAATCATAGTAGCACAGAAGCAACACGTAGGACAAGAAGGGAGGCAGACAATTGCTAACTTTCAACTACACTTTATTGTGAAACGAAAGGTTTATACAGTCGCCGACCGTTTATTTGGATGCTGAAAATTTGGACATGCTCGTTTATTCGGACACCTTCGCGGCACTGCCACTCGTCCCATTGAAGTAATGTAAACTCACGACCGAAAATTCGGACGCTCCACAGTGCGCCGTTTGATTTTTTGGACTCCGCCTGGCTGATAGAGTGTGACATTGAACGCCATGACATGCTATCAGCATTGTTCACAATATTTTTGCTATGTTGCCAACACTGAAATGTTGCAGTGGCTTTAGTTGGAGATCATGCCAGTGTCAAAATCCATGCAGAAATTACCGATCTCGAAGGCTATGTTTGCTGGCTACACGTAATGGTTGCCTTTTGACTTTAGCCAGTCAAGTATCCATTGAACAGCTACCACGGCCAAAATGCAGGCCAAGCCAAGCCAAGATCGGAATTTGCTCGGTGCGGCGTTTGAGGTGAATGACAGCACGTACGAGTACGGCGCGGATCCTAACTCGGACAAAGAGAGTACGACAATGCGAGCTCTGCAACATCAACTAGCCCAACCAGCCCAACGTCGTTCCCTTTTGGCGTTTGAGGGTTTGCGTTGTCAGATGTTGCTGTGGCTAAGTCTGAGCTGCGTCCTGAGGTTTGTGTCTCGCTCCTTGTTGCTTGGCGTGCGAGGCCTGATCTGCTGAAATTGCTCTGATGCCGTCCGTTCCATAGGGCGCCGAGGGAGCTAAAGAAACGCGGCAACTACAAGGCCCTGACGATGGCGAAAAAAACTGCGATTATTTGCCAGGTGGAAGGCGGCCAACCTCAATCCGAAGTTGCTTGGGAGTTTTCGCCGAGTTGGGCGATGAGCTACCCAAACCAGCGCATGTGGAGTGACTGCCGTGATGACACACCTCCCTCACCACAGCCATCAAATGCGGATTTAGCGTAGGCCATTGCAGTACTATTGCCGAACCACGGGGGTGGCCAATGACCAAACATTGACTGAGATCCGTGGCTGAAATACAGACTGACTTGGTTGCGCGTAAGCATGCATTTGTACAGACGCGCATTGACAAGTTTTTTTCGGCCACTGGGCCAATAAAGGTGCTTTTTTCTGGCGAATCCTTTTTTTCGGACTCCCGATTATTCGGACTTTTCGGCGGTTCCCGTCGAGTCCGAATAAACGGTCGGCGACTTTATATGCAGGCAGGGGGTGAAATGATAAACAGAAAGAGTAAAGGCAGTCATGTGTCAACCAAGCGTCCACAGAAAGAACGGCGCGTGTACGAACGTGGCAGGTGCGGAAAAGCAAAACCAAAAGATCATAAACCCTCCTCAGAAACCCGGAAATAAACAAGGTGGTGTCACTGCATGCATGAACCCGCACCTTCTAAAAACGGAACCTCTTTACCACAAAGTGATATGGGCGGCTTGCTCATGCATGAGCAGCCCTCGCGCTCCATCATCAGCATACCTAGTCTATCTCTTCGCCATAAGATTTCACAACTTTCCCTTTTCCACAAACTGTATTATAAATTCCCTCACCTGAGAGACACCATTTTTCTTCCACCCAACCGCACCTCTCACCGTCTGTTTATTAACCTCAGTGTTCAGCGCTTACATGGTACCACTAAGGCCCGTATTCTGAAACGCTCCTTACCTCAGACCATTTCCTTACCTTAGGTGAGGAGCCCTTCAAGCCTCCTTACCTTAAGGCGCTCCTTGAGAGAGCCAGCGTATCCTAAAGCTTCCTTCAACCTTCCTTTTCTAAGGGCCACCTCAGTAAGGTAAGGCGCGTGTTTCACAAGTCAGGGATCGAGAGTACGTGTGAAATACGGCCTAAACGTCCGTTTTCAAGCAAGAATAAGGAATATTTTTTAGGCATGACGATGAATAATAACGTGTACACTGCTTTTTTGTGATACGGGTGAACAGCCTTTTCCGTTTACTTAACTTTCGCATGTTGCAGCAGACAAAAACCGGATGGTCGAGCAACCATGGAGCTCACTGCGTTCATTGATGCATTTCAACGGCCTGTTATGTGGGAGCGAGAAATAAAGATCTTTTAAAGAATTGAAGACGTCGATTGATTGATTTTCGTAACCGAGCAGTGTTAAGCTTGTGAAATTTCCTCACTTTGGTGCAAATTTGTCTCGAATGTACTTATGTCCAAGTAAATTATTATGCTTACATTCACAACAAGGGCACGTTTATCAGGTCGTCCTTGATGGATAGACCTGTTTCTTTTTCGTTTTTTTGTAAAACGAAAGTCTTACAGCAGCAGTTCCCAGGAACCCAAGTCCTGAAAGTTTTGAGATATATGTGGACGATTTGTTAAGTTTGGTGCCTCGGGGTTCCAGTCTGAGTTGTCACAGATTGTCAGAATAATTGAAGAATGTATATCGCCCCTAGAAGCCATCCCTATCGAAAAATTTCGTATGACACGCATGACACATATCCAGTAATCTTGTATGATCATACATATGATTCATATATGATTCACATATCATTCATATGTGATTCATATATGAACACATGATTCATATGTGCTCATACGAGACTATTGGATACGAGGCATATGTGTCATATGAGAATTTTCTATAGGGATATCGTTAGCCTCATCCAAACAAGAACTGTCATTCTTGGAAGACGGTGGACGATGAGGGGGTTTCGCTTTCCTCGAGTCACTTATCTGTTCCTGTAAAATGCCTTGTCCTCTTCGCGCTGCGCAATCTTAACGAAAAATTTTTACAGCCGTTCAGCCGCATGCTAAAAACCCACCTGGCAAGCAATTTCTGTAACGAGCATGTGGCGCCCTGCCTAGCCTAGTTTCATTACCTCGCCAGGTTCGGCAGGCAACTTTGGTCATGCGTGAGGAATAAACACTGACGAGCACGGCTCGGCAGTCAGTAGCTGTTACCCCGCCATGCGTTTGGGTCGTCCTTGTTAGAGCGTGGGTGCCTCGGCCCCCCCTCGTCCACGGTCCCCGGGGCAGATCGTGACACTGGCGACGAGTACAGTCAACGAGTCGACCCACGCCATCGAGAGCGTCAAAACAACGCCCCCCGCATTTGCCACCATGCCGCTGTACGGAAAGCTTGAGCCGTTCGAGGGAGACGGGTCCGCCTGGCCCATCTATGAGGAGCAAGTTCACGTGTTTTTCCACGCTAACGACACGCCCGAGGAGAAACAGCGGGACATTTTCCTGGCAAGTTGCGGAACCCAAGTCTTCAGTTTCCTGCTCGACCTCCTAAAGCCGGCTACACCGCATACCAAGACGCTCAGCGAGCTGCTCACTACACTGCGCTCGCACTTCAGTCCGGCGTCGTCCACGCTAATGGAGCATTTCTGCTTCAACAACCGGAGCCGCCGGGAAGGGGAGAGCCTTGGGCAGTTCGTCGCTGCGCTACGAGGTTTGGCGAGTACCTGCGCTTTCGGGGACCAGTTGGACTCGCTGCTACAGGACCGTTTTGTCTGCAGCATAAACAACCCCGCCATGCAGACACGTCTCCTGGAACTTCCCGACCCCTCGCTGGACGACGTGGTGAAAGCAGCGCTGACGATGGACGTGGCGACAAAAGACGCCGGCGAGATTGCGCGTGCGGCGTCAGCGGAAGCAGCGGTCAACAAGATCGTGGCAAGGGGCGGTATATGCAGTCGCTGCGGTGACGCCCATTCCCCCTCACAGTGCCAGTTCGAACATTCGCAGTGCTTCACGTGCGGAAAAACTGGGCACCTTGCACGAGTATGCCGAACGGGGAAGCAGAACAGCGGACCACAGCAGCAGCCTGGATCAAGCCCAGGTTCCACACCAGCCCGCGGTCAGGGTAGGTGTCGCAAGTGGCGGCGGGGACGTGCGGCAGCGGGCTCGGGTTCCTCCTCGGCCAGGCTCAACGTCGTGTCCGAGGACACGCCGATTTTCGACATGTGGCACACAGGCCTTGTCCCGTCGTCTGTGCCGCCGTACGTGCTGACCGTCGAAGTTTGCGGGCGCACCATTTCCATGGAACTGGACACGGGGGCCAGTGTGTCGGTCATGGCTGGCAAACTTTTCAAAAGGACTTTCCCTGAAGTGGCCGTCGAGGCTTCAGGCGTCATGCTGCGGAGTTACTCTGGAGAGCTTTCCCAGGTCCAAGGACAGGCCCAGTTCAGCGTTCGTTTTTGCAACAGGGAAGCAACCCTTCCTCTGTATTTGACCAAGGGGTCGTCACCGACGCTGCTCGGCAGAAATTGGATTTGCGCACTGGGTGTTCGGCTGCCAGAAGGCCAGGAAGCAGCCCTACATGGCGTACAAGACATCCCGAGCCTCCTAACAGATTTCCAGTCACTGTTCCAGCCAGGGGTGGGCACATTCGCCGGTACGACTGCTGGCATCCATGTACACGAGGGAGTCCGGCCTCGGTTTTTCAAGCCTCGCCCGCTGCCGTTTGCACTGAAGGACGGGGTCACCCAGGAGCTGCAACGGTTACAGCGAGAAGGCATCCTGGTACCAGTCAAGACTGCGGAGTGGGCTGCTCCCATCGTTCCAGTCCCCAAGCGAGACGGTAGTGTCAGAATCTGTGGGGATTTCAAGGTTACGATCAACCCCGTTGCTACCGTCATAAAGTACCCCCTGCCTCGGATTGAAGATCTCTGGTCGGCTTTGTCTGGTGGCCAGAAGTTCACGAAGCTCGACCTCAGAGACCCGTACCAGCAGTTGGTGCTCCAGGAGGCCTCACGGAAGTATTTCACGATATCGACAACTATGGGGCTTTTCCAGTATACGTGTTTACCATTCGGCGTGGCCTCGGCACCTGTCCATCTTTCAGAGGGAGATGGACAACCTCTACAGGGGCATGAGGCACATGGCAGTGTACTTGGACGACATCCTCGTCACCGGTATTGACGACTGAGGCCACATGCAGAATCTGCACAACGTTCTGGCCCGACTTCAGGATGCTGACCTCAAGCTCAAGCGGGAAAAGTGCATGTTCATGGTTCCCAGTGTAGAATACCTGGGACACGTCATCTCCCAGGCCGGCTTGACTCCGGCCCCCCGCAAAGTTGAGGCTGTTCTGAAGGCGCCGAAGCCCCGAAACAAGAAAGAGCTGCAAAGCTACCTTGGTCTCATCAATTTCTACAGGAGGTTCCTGCCCAACCTGTCTGCGCATCTACAGCCACTGCACATTCTTCTTCGAGATGGCCAGCATTGGGCGTGGAAGAAGGAGCAGGATGTGGCCTTTGAGCACAGTAAACAGTTAATCACCAAGGAACCGGTGCTGGTGCACTTCAATCCAGCCAAGCCTGTTGTCCTTACTGTGGATGCATCACCATACGGTGTAGGAGCCGTGCTAGCGCACAGAGACAAGGATGGCCAAGAACGCCCGGTGTCGTTTGCTTCTCATCGTCTTCACACAGCAGACCAGCGTTACAGCCAGCTGGACAAGGAAGGCCTCACCCTCATGTTTGGCGTCGAGCGTTTTCACCAGTACCTGTGGGGCTCGAGGCAGTCACGGACCACAAACCACTGCTGGGGCTACTGGGGCCAGACAAGGCGGTCCCCGTGCAGGCATCACCTCGAGTGGTACGATGGGCCTTGAAGCTGGCGGCCTACAGCTACAGTGGCTAGAATAGGGAAGTGTGAAGACCGCGCCGCCTGCGCTGACGCTCTCCACCGATGCCTCGACCGGCGCTGTCTAGGTGGCGCTGGTTGTAGCTTACACGTCGCTCGCTCGGCTCGCTGCAGCGAAACTGCCATGTCAAGGCTGATTTGTGGCTCATATGGTTTTGTTTGCGCCGTAAATTTTTATTAGTGTCTCTTCTATAATGCAGGGCGTAAGTGCCTCATAAAGAAATGAAATTTGCGGCAGATATTATCAAACATTATCACCGTATGGTGATATCATAAGTGAAGCTTTACATCGTTCGCAAACATCGCGGCCAGCTAAGCTTGCCACTGCTTGCGATCGTTCCTTGATGCTGAGAAATGTAACTGATTAACATTTTGGGGGGATTGCCATTTCACAAGGTTATAAGCAACCTCAAGAAGCACGAAAGAAAATGCTACTATGACATTGATATCAATTTTCTTCATGTTGTTATACAGTATACCTAACATTTTGCATGAGATAGTTTTCAAGAACTTAAGTATTCTTGCGTATTCACAGTGGAAATATTTTTCAATTAACAACTGCACAGAAAATTGGATTGCATTTTACTCTTCTTACACATTTTATTTAAAGTTGGGGGAATCAAAGTAGGGAAGAAAGCTAGCACATTACAGGGTGATGCACATAACATCGCCCTTCGAAACTTGCAGTGCTTTGATCTTTCTCTTGCAGAACTTCTCTGTTTGTTTAGAGATTTCGTGAAGAAGTGAAGCCGTGTGAGAACAAAAAACTTGATTATGTTGCTCGTCAGATCTTGCTTGTGTGCGCGGACACATTGAGTTAAGAAGTTCAACTATAGTGTCCCTTTCAGGGGTGTAGCCAGGGGGGGGGGTTCAACCCCCCCCCCCCCCCGCCGGAATTTTTCAGTTTTGCTTGCGTATATAGGCACGCACACATACAAACGCACGCACGAACATACATAAAGTATGGTTGAACCCCCCCCCCCCCCCGGAAAAAAATTTCTGGCTACGCCCCTGGTCCCTTTAGAGCTTACTATAACTGAACCACGATGTGAATGTGTCCTCCAGTGCCTCCACAAATGAAAATAGTTCAGGTGACAGGTACAAAAGCCCTCCAACATCACAGAATGCTGTGAATGACGCAAGAGCCTTATCTGCGTTCTCGAGGAATTTGAGCACCTGCTCAAAACAGTCCTGGCATTTCGTTGCCATAAGTTTCCTCCGTGCCACATAGCCGGCCAAATAGTACACCAGTCTTCCGTCACTGACTTGCACAGGATACACATGGTCAGAAAGGAGAGTCGATGCCTGTAGTACCCTTGAATCTTCGTCCAGGTTTCCAGTGTCCAGTAAATTGTCAACATGGATGGCCACTTCATCATTTCCAACTAATGACGTAAGTGTGTCACCTGCACAGTTGCCCGTGTCTGGTGCTTTTACCAAATTGCAAAAGCTAAGGGAATTCACGGCAGTAAGGAACTGGGTCGATGTGGGATGATCATTGCACCCGGATAACTGACGAATCATCCCGAATAGCTTTTCGATTGGATCTCGGGGATTGGAACGGCAGCATTCTTTTCCAAAGGCTCGTCTGCTCTTGGTATATTACGCTGCCACTGCTGGAACAAATGGTCGTCTTCGGGACTCCAAACAATGAAAGCTTCTGCTTGCACGATTTGTACCCAGTTGAGCATCTGGGCACAAAACAGTGGCTCTGACGTCTGCTCATGGCACACACTCCGCAAAAGACATAACGTAAACACGACAAGGCTGTCCGACCAGCAAATGTGGCACTAAAGAACAGCGTAAACAGGCAAAAGAATCACGTCTAACCGGCGAGTTCTAGCATTGAAGAACGTGCGCAGCCTGAGAGCCTGACGTGTATACGACAGCGCGCGCCACCTAGCGGAAACATCGCAAGGCGGCGTCACTACCTCCCATTGCAGCCGCTTGGCGGTGATAACACTTCTAGTATTCTAGCCACTGTACTACAGCTACCAGTTGGTGTACCGTCCGGGAAAAGACCTGGGGCCTGCTGATGCCCTGAGCCGGTTGCCGCTGCCAGAGGTGCCTGCTGCTCTTCCAGAGCCAGCTGAAGTGCTCATGCTGGAGCATGCATACCCAGAGGTACTCTCCAGGTCTGCTGTGTCGCAGGCGACCAGTCGGGACCCGGTCCTGTCCCAGGTGGTGAAGGCAGTATCCTGAGGGGAGGAGTTGGTGCAGCAGCCCTACAGCCACAAGGCTGCTGAGCTGAGCCTGGAGCAGGGCTGCCTACTTTGGGGTTCTAGGGTGGTGATCCTTCAAAGTCTCCGGTCCAGGGTCCTGCAGTTGCTGCACGCGGGGCATCCTGGCGTGGAAAAGACAAAGATGGTGGCCCGGTCCCACGTTTGGTGGCCTGGACTGGACCAGGACATCGCTCACATGGTGCAGAGCTGCCAAGTCTGCCAGGAACATCAACGGGCCTCGCGTCATGTGGAGATCACCCCATGGCCATTCCCACAGAGGCCCTGGTCCCGCCTTCACGTAGATTTTGAGGGCCCCGTCAAAGGCCACTACTTCCTGGTGGTGGTCGACGCATTTTCAAAGTGGGTGGAAGTTCTACCTGTCACCACTCCGTCAGCAGGTGCGACCATTACAGCACTGCGGCAGGTCTTTGCAGCCCAGGGGCTGCTGGACATCATAGTCTCCGATAATGGGCCCGCTTTCGCCAGCGCAGAGTATCTGGCCTGGCTGACAAAGAACGGAATCCGCCGAATGATGGTTCCTCCGTACCACCCTGCTTCAAACGGTGCAGCTGAGCGGGTGGTGCAGACTATTAAGGAGAAACTTAAGAAGAGCCAGGCTGGGGATTTCCGTACGCAGGTCGCCCGCATACTCTTCCAATACCGGACTACACCTCATGATGTCACCAGCCGTGCCCCCTGTGAGCTTCTGCTGGGATGGATGGTGAAGACACTGTGGGACATTCTGCATCCAGACCACCGGTCCACGGCGCTCCTCAAACAGCTGAAGCAAAAGCTGGCTGCTGACAAAGGGTGCCGTCCTGGGCTGTTGCCGGAGCCTGGAGTGCCAGTATTTGCCAGGAATTTCCGTTCTGGCCCACCTTGGTCTGCTGGACAAGTGGTCTCGCCTGCAAGCTCCTCCTCTCTGCTCGTACGAATGCAGGATGGAACCACATGGCACCAGCATGCTGACCATGTGAGGGCTAACCGCGGGACCTGGCTTGCATCCACGGCAGCACCAGTTGCGGCCAGTGAGACAACCGTTTCGCAAGGGACAGGCGCCTCCAGTTGTGCGCCACTAGTTGGGCCACCGGCAAGTTCAGTGCCATCTCTGCCAACCACGGCAGAGTCTCAGGAGGAATCAAGCGCGGCTCAGGCAGCACCTGGTGCTACCGCACCTAGTCCCTCAACACCTGTACCCAGGCGGAGCAATCGACGACGAAGGGCACCAGACCGCTTTTTGCCTACCTAAACCAACGTCGAACCGGCTGGGACTTGTATTTTTTTTATTTTGTGTACAATAACTGGGGGTGAGGGGTGTAACGAGCGTGTGGCGCCCTGCCTAGCCTAGTTTCATTACCTCGCCAGGTTCGGCAGGCAACTTTGGTCGTGCGTGAAGAATAAACACTGACGAGCAGGGCTCGGCAGTGAGTAGCTGTTACCCCGCCATGCGTTTGGGTCGTCCTTGTTAGAGCGCGGGCGCCTCGGCCCCCCCCTCGTCCTCGGTCCCCGGGGTAGATCGTGACATTTTCCAACAACGACGAGGATACAGTTATAGCGAGCGTGTGTAGAAGTGCAAGGCATCCATCAAAAATAAATCGGACACGCTGTCGCTGACAAAGTACTGCAGAGAAGCCCCCTTTCAGTGCAAGTAGCAAGGTAAGGAGGCCTTACTAGAGCTACCTTAACTTGAGGGAGCACCAAGGAGGGCCTCAGTGAGGGAACCTTAGTAAGGAGCGTTCCAGAATACGTGATAAGGCGTCCTCAAGCAGTTAAGGCCCCCTCACTGAGGTAAGGAGCGTTTCAGAATACGGGCCTTAAGCATTCAACAAATCCTTCCTACCAACTGCTATTGAGCTATGGAACGCGCTGCCCAAACAAATAGTGAATGAACAAGACTCCAATAAATTTAGGCACATACTTTCATGTTTTCTCAGCCTGTAACCTGCCACCATTAGTGTTATTTCATGTACTATTCTTTTTGTAACGGCATTTATACCACTTGTTCTACCTATTGCACTGTCCTTGCTTCGCTTTTGTAATTGAAATCATGTATTCTGTATTTTGCAAACATTTCTTTCTTTTTTTTTCTTTTCTAGCATTGCATAATAATGACCATGCTGTTATTGATGCTTTTGTCCCCCTCTTATGTAATACCCTGAAAAGGGCCTTTAAGGGTCAATAAATGATGATGATGATCTGAGCCGCTTCAATAATGATGCGGGTGTGCTCATCTTTGTGCCGGCACAAAACAGAAGTGTTATCGAACGCAGGGCGACAATCACACTGATCCCAATGAAGAGCCAGAAAACCATCCCTCTTGTTCTGGACGTTATTTGCATGTTCACAAAGTTGGCCGTTGAGGCACCTGCCAGGAGTCTGTCCGACGTCATAGGCACCACACGACAGACGAATTCTGTAAACACAATCCACGAACCGGTTACGGTGCTTTACCTTACATCTAAAGTCCCGTCTCTGCTGTTTTGCGAGAGCGAGGCGAGCTTGTGCGCAGCCGAAAGAACAACATGTACACCCACGTGCTGGCTGATCTTCTTCAGCCTGTTGAAATCGAGAGTTCGATGGGAACCCGTCTGGTGGAGAAGAAACCTGATGAAGAGAACGATGTACACCGACCAAATAAAAGCTTAAAAGAAAATGATTTTTCGGCTTCCTTATGGAAGCCGAAACATCGTTTTCTTTTAAGCTTTTATTTGGTCGGTGTACTTCGTTTCCTATATCACCTTCTTCAGCCTCTGCGATGGATGGTGTTTGAACTGGATGACCGCGACTTTGTTGCGTCTGTCTCATGCCGGCGTGCCGATGCAGCGAGGACGATGAAGCATGCGGAGGAACGAGAGGCGAGAGCGTGGGTCATCGAAGAAATCAGTTGGTTTTGGTAACGCATGTAGCAGCATCCTTCTTCCTCTGCCTCCCCGCTACAGTGGTGACCCGGACCATAGAACATTCCAGAAGCTTCCACCGGACACTCGCACCGAGTCGACCAACCTCTGATCCGCCTATCACTATGGCACGACTACCAGATGAAGCTGCAGCGCACTGCATCTTGTTACCGTTGCCATTCTCCGATTTTTGGCCAAGAAGTCCAGCTATCTGGCTCATCGAGATGGAGGCTGGTTGTAATGAGCGTGTGGTGCCCTGCCTAGCTTAGTTTCGTTACCTTGCCATGTTCAGCGGGCAACCTTGATCGCGTGTGGACAATAAACACTGACTAGCGTGGCTCAGCAGGCAGTAGCTGTTACCCCGCCGTCCGTTTGGGTCGTCCGTACTAGAGCGTGGGTGTCTTGGCACCCCCTCGTCCACAGTCCCGGGACAGATCGTGACACTGGTTTCTACCTGCATAACATCATCTCGAAGCAGGACAAGTACGCCAGCACAGTAGCCATGCTTCCTCCTGCTCTGCGATGCGTTGTGCCTCCTCTTGGACCACAGTCATATGACCGACTTCGAGGTTTCGTGCTAGTACTGCCGCAACCGGGGGTGCCACGTCACTTACTCTCTGCCGCGTTAACCGTTGGTTTCGAACCTCGGGCCATCACAACCCCGCCGCCCAAACACGCTAAGTCAAGTTGTCCGATTCCGCCAGGTTTCGACACTACGGCATCATTCGACTCGCAGGTACTCACACAGTCATCGCAAGACATTGCTCTCGACACAGCGACCACGACGTCGTGCACGTCACATGCCATGACCGAGTGTCGCCTCGCACCAGCCATTTTGTCTGCCACACCTGCCATAGCCGATGACAGCGTTCTTCTGCCAATGCATACACAGAATCAAGTAGCACCGACATCATCTGATGTTTCAACGCCAGCAGCGGCTGTGGAAGAACACGCTGAAGCTACGGATACCCCTCCGTTAAGTGAACAGACAGCTCTGACCTCAGATGCCGCCGTGTGACAAGAGTGTTGGTGATGCTCTCAGCATGCGTGCTCCGTTTAATGGGTGAAGACACCCGCAGTGCGTCTTTTGCGCTCCCACTCTGGTTCCCCGTTCCCGCACCGACGCTGCACAGTTCCAACGCTCAAGCTCTTCTGTCGACGACGCTGGCTGGGACGCTTCTTGCGCCGCATCTCTGGACCAGCAGTTCATCCTCGATTGGCAACTGGCGTGCGACTTAACGGAAACGCGAACGCCATATCGCTTTCGTTCAGACAGCCTAATTCCCGAGATCGCAGCGATGCCGCTTGCCTGTGAGCGCTAATGAACGCTCTCGTCCCGGACGACTCCAGAGGCACAACCAGAAGCACACGAAAGCCGATACGACACCTGCCTCCGTATGTCTCGAACACACTGGCTCGCAGAATCCACTTGGTTTCTCCTCCCCGTCCTCTGCACCGCTCTCAGCTCCGATCCCCCGAAAAAAAACAGAGCACCCGTTCGCAACTACGATTTCTAGATCAGGACTGAAATATGACTTCATTTGAACTGCGACTCCGTCTATACGGCGGGGGCCCCTGTCGCGTGCCGACGCAGCGAGGACGATGAAGTCTGCGGAGGCACGAGAGGCGAGAGTGTGGGCCATCGAATGAATCAATTGGTTTTGGTAACGCATGTAGCAGCCTCCTTCTTCCTCTGCCTCTCCGCTACACGTCTTTCCACACTCTCTTGGGCACCATTATCTGCAGTGCGGCCTTTGTACTTCTGAGCCCTGTGGATGCTTTCAGTGATGGCCACCAGCAACATCTCTGGGTATCCGGACTTCTTGAGGCGGGGTCCGCCTGAGCATTGAAGCTCGTGTCAACTGCGTGGTGGCAGGACCTGTCTAGGGCATTCTTGAAGCACCTTTGGATGATACCCTCACGAGTTTACTGTGGGCCGAGGAGTAAGGCAGCAAGGGTTTGTGTGTGCGAGGTTGGTATTGCCAGCAAACATGGTCAGCGGAAAAATCCAGTTTGAGATCTAGGAAATGGAAGGAATATTCAGCGGGCACTTCCTGAGTCAGGGTTAGGGACGGAAAGCCGGTCTGAAATGTGTCATTTGCAGAAATTGTGGCAAAGGAAATCGAATTACAATTCAGAATAACAAGAAAATGGTCGACATATCTGAAGGTTCTTTCAACACACGTGCCAGATAGTTTCTCCTGAAGCACCCTATCTGCTTTCGCCAAGAAAAGATAGCTTAACAGTGAGCTTAACAGTGGCGCGATGCATGAACCAATGGACACGCCTTTCTTCTGCAAAACACCCCCCGATTCCAATCAACAAACGTGGAAGTTAGATACAAGTGCAAGAGGTCAAGGAAAGCTCTCACATTAACACCTGCCTTATTTTGAAATTCTTGCTCCCCAAAGTTTTCGCTGCCCTCTATAACACACTCAAGTAATTCTTTGTGAAGAAGAGAATTGTAGAGATGTCTAATGTCGATTGAGAATGCGTGAAGTTCGTGACGGCCAGCCGCCTTGAAAAAGGCAATAACTTCTAGGGAATTCTTAACCAAAAATGCTCTCTTGGGCACCATTATCTGCAGTGAGGCCTTTGTACTTCTGATCTCTGTGGATGCTTTCAGTGACGGCCACCAGCAATGTCTCTGGGTATCCGGACTTCTTGGGTCAATGCATAGCAACTTTGACTTATTGTGCAGATACATAGCGAGCATTTTCAGAAGAGCAGCCCTGTTGCGAGAATTTGATTGAATAAACACTTATTGAAATGCAAATACCAGGCTGCGTTGTGAGGGTGCAGAGATATTTGGCTTTTTCTCAGGTTTTATGGTTTGTAATATTGTCACATGGTCGGGACTGTGAAGAAGACGGCACTTGGGCTATTAAAGACGAAGCCTTTTATTTGGGCAAACTTGTGCCCGGAAAACAAAAAGACAAAGTACAAGCAATACACGCTGTACACCAATAGCAGTGCTATTAGTGTCGACAGTCAGTAAACTGATCAGTGATAAAGTGTGTCGGCATTTATACATGTGGCATTGAAGATTCTAGCCTTATCATTGTTGGTCACGTTAGTTCCAGAATAAACTGTACTGTTCCCATTGCGCACTCAAGCTTATCAGAACACTCTAAAATAACTGGGAATGTTCGATATTCTGGCGTGGTGCGCAAGGCAATGGTTACACGTGTAGCGGTTTGGTTACATGAAAATAGAAAAAAAAGTTGCGTGCGTGGCAATATCTTTTGGTTTACTGTACAGTGCTGGGGCAAACAGCACCTTTGTTCTAGGTAGTATGCTTTCCACGATTTATTTCTTAGAGAGCTGTTTCCTCAGCAGCAGCGGTTGCAGCATCATGACATCGTACACCGTGCCGTCACATCATGGCATCGTCACATGACATTGTCGCTTTGCACTGCCTCCGGGATTGGTGCACCAATCATGGAGGCAGTTCAAAACCAGGTGAGGTGCAGAAAGCTTTCAGAGGGGGGCGGGGGAGGTTCAGTACATCGAGTGAGAAGAAAAGCCTTCGAGTCGTCTTAAGCTCGACTTGAAGTGGATCTCCATCTTCGAGGCAACCCGGTGCACACACAAACAATAGTCTGGTGAGAATGCTCTTTCTTCAGCACAGAGAGGCCTCAGAAAGAGGGGAGTGTCGGAGGAGGTTGGCTTTCTGAGGCTAGCAAAATGATGCCATGTTGCGCCCAGCAATACAAGCGATCGAGAAGAAAGTAACCTGGCTTTTGCCTTGGAGTCGTCTTAGGGGAATGCATTAGGGACAATGTGAACCTTTAGCATAGAAGCGCTGTTGTATGTTGCAGCATTTGTCTGCCACGTCTGCTGATAACCACATAGATGTATTTAGAGTGTTATTTCATACAGTACAATTTTATTGAACCAGTATTCTGTTTGTTTGCTAGTGTCGAAAATAATCGCTGAAGAGGTGATTCCAGAACACTTAACTGCATGGTGCCCTTATTTTTGCATTATCTAATGGAGTATGAAGTGCTCCCGAGTTCATTTTCTCTATGATATTTCTGATGAATCGAAATATTTCTAGCTCTTCATAACGGCCCAATGACAGTGATTCCACTTCTCTGCCAAAGTGTGCCAAATTGGATTTACTGTGCCATTCTGATGAAATCGACTTAAATTGCGCCAAACTGCGCCAGAGCCTTAGGTTTGACTGTGTCTGTCACCGCAATCGCTCTGCTGCTGCGTCAAAATATGTGAAGCATGATCTTGAGGCCATCTGTGTTACAACCACAGACCAAAGATTGTTCCTCAAACGAAACGGTGCTTGCACGTGCGTCCTGAGTAATTAAGCCGTGATGCCAAGCACGGCACCAATGCAGCTTCTGTTACGCAAGTCGGCTCGACAGCAAAATGCACTCTCCACAGAGCCTTGTGACTTCTAGGCCAATCGGTGACGATCAAGTGTGGCGGTGATTCATCGGCTGATGTCATCTGTTCCAGAAAGGCTGCTTGTAGCTCGTTTCAAGCGGTGCGTGGCATGTAATTTAGGCAATGTTTAGTAATAACTACACGTGTGCTGCTAAAATGTGTCACTTCTGTTTTTGGACATTTCAGAACGAAATCGGGGAAACCTGGCGAGACATATAAAAAACAAAATGAAGTTTTGCGTTCGTAGAAGAGCAACGCGTAGAGTGGGAACACGCTGATGCTTATCAAATGCTTTCTCCATGAGTGTCCATACAGAAGAAGTTTTTCTTAGTTCCACCAGCACGTCCACGCATGTATCTATCGCGCTTGCCTATAGGTACATGCCTTTAGACCTCGTGAGTGGGAGTGTCCATGTACGAATCTTTTGCTTGTTTTTTTAAAATGTGGTCTCAGTAATAAAGGCTTGTCTACTGGTTGGGGCAGCCGCTATTTCGTCTTAATATGCGCATCTGTCAGTAGCGGGCCTGTTGCTGATGGCCCTGGCATCGGAAGGCCCAGCTTGAGCTAGATCCGGCGGCGTTAGCAGAAACTGCCTTTCATCGCCGAGCGATGTCACCATGCGTTGGCTAGCAATGCACTGGAAGAAGGAAAAGATGAGAAGTGGAGAGGAGGAAAAGAATAAGTAAACCAAGCCAAATAAAATTTCTTGGCTAGGTGGGGTTTGAACCCAAGTACCAACGGTCCGAAGGCCAGTGTCGTAACCACTCGGCTATCCAGGCACGCTAACAGAGCAAGCATCCATGAGAACTATATGATTGTGTTGTTATGGGTGAGAGAACGAGAAAAAGATAGACGAAAGAGAGAAAAAACAGATTGAAATGCAGCAAAAGAGAGATGGAGATAAGCCTGTGAGGAGGAGGAGGGGTAGTATAGCAAGGGGGCGTGAAGAGGAGGAGGGAAAGGCCACCGGCTCCACTGTAGTCTTTGCACCACTAGTGTGCAGCTACCCTAGTTTTTTTCTCCGTGAGATTTGCAATGAATCGAAATATGTATCTGCCCTTCATAACAGCCCTACAATAATTATTATGTCTGTATGTAAGTGCAACTTGCTTCTCGAATGTACTCCAGAATGTGAAATTACCTGCTCCAGGGTGCTCCCCGTTGTGAAATGACCTGCTCCAAAGTGCTCCAAAATGAAAATTTTGTTGCTTAAAAATTGCTCCAAATCGCAAGTCCTCGGTAGCATAACTGCAATAATAATTATGCAGGTGCCTGAATGTAAATGGAACTTGCTTCTCCAGTGTACTTCAGGATGTGAAATTACCTGCTCCAAAGTGCTCCAAGATGGAAATTCTTGCTGCTCCAAAGTGCTTCAAAATGAAAGTTTGGCTGCTCCAAAAACTGCTCCAAATCAGAAGTCTTCAGTAGCATCATTGGAAGAAAGAAGGAGAAAATTTGAAAAACTTGGCAAAGTAGCAAAAGCCAGGACCACATAGGTGCCCATCGTCTCTTGAGCATTGTGCCTCCAGTGCAAGCTGCAGTAATTTTTTTTTTAGCAGTTGTGCAGTTTTTGTAGATGTTGGCTGAGCTATTGATGTAAGTTTTAAATACTGCTTGTTGGCTTATTGCTTTTAAGATACCTGGTATCTCTACTGAGTCGTAGGCCTTTTCGTAGTCTATCAAAGCTAAATAATAGTCTGGAATACAGTTGAGCAATATGACATGGAACATGGAAAAAACATGGAAATGTAAGCTCAGTACACCATAGGCACACCTGCGCACACATCGACAAGTGAAAGCCATGGCAAAAGTTCAGCACAGATTGCGCTCAGTCAACTGATACTCACTCCCTGAAAAACATTTGGCTGAAACAATCTGTGCCCTTCTTTTTAATGAAAAAAGCCTCCAAAAGCTTGCATGCCATGGTGTCCCTGCTGCAGCCCAGTACCTTCAAAAGAGTGCTAAGCCGGGCTAGTTGGTAAGCATTCACAGTAAATTTACAGGGCGAAAAAAAAACGAGAGACAGAAGAAGAAATACTACACAAGACAATGCTTGTCCTGTGTAGTATTTCTTCTTCTGTCTCTCTTTTTTTTTCGCACTGTAAATTTACTATGAACAGTACCTTCAGCTTGGAAAAAAGGCACACAGTCGCACACTGATAATTTGTGAGCAACAGCTCATGCTCACGTGCCCAGTCGTTGACGCACCGGCTCGTTTGTTCGATATAGGACTTTCCGCAGCTCAGTGGCAACTGATACATGACAGCCTCTGCACAATCTCTGTAGGGACGGGTGTGCTTTTTATTGCGATAGCAATAAAAGCACACCCGTCCCTACAGAGATTGATTGCTTGAAGTACAGCATCAAGGCGCCGGAGGTGTTCGTCGAAGTTTGAGGCAAACATAACGACGTCGTCCAAGTACACAAGGCAGGTCTGCCACTTCAAGCCAGCCAGCACTGTGTCAATAGCGCGTTGGAAAGTCGCAGGTGCCGAGCAAACACCAAAAGGCATGACCTTGAACTCGATCAGAGCGTCGACCGTCGATCAACTGACAAGCGGTGAAGCGCTTCGGCATTTATGCATGTGGCGTCGAATATTCCAGCGTTATCGCTGGTTGTTGGGCAATCTCTAGAATAAGCTCGAGTGTTCGCATCTCTCGCGCAATCTTAACAAAATGATCTACAATAATCGCGAAGCTTCTCGAACAATGAGGCGTGGTTTGCGCTGAGCGTTGCTGACAGTCTTTGTGGGCTGAATACAGCAAAAGTGATAATAAGAAACGCACGTGGCAATGCCCCCCTCTGAAAAAAAGAAAGCATCGTCCCGATGCTTAAACAGAACAGGGGGGGATGGCTAATGCATGCAACAGTAAATAACAACGATAAAGCAAGGAAGTACAATAATAAAGCAAAAGTACAGTCCTCAGCTTCACTAACGCGCGTAATAGGGCTTGAGGCGCACGACATGGACGACTTCAGGTCGCGCGCGGCGCCGCTGAGCGTTCGTAATGCCGTCAGGGACAACCTCATAGTCGAGTGCGCCGAGGCGTCGAAGTACCCTGTACGGTCCGAAGTATTGTCGAAGAAGCTTCTCACTAAGTCCCCGTTGGTGTATTGGCGTACATACCTATACACGGTCACCGGGTTGGTATTCCATGTGGCGTTGTCGAAGGTTGTAATGGCGGCTGTCAGTCGTCAGCCGGTTCTTGATCCATAGGCGGGCGAGCTGTCGTGCTTCTTCGGCGTGCTGTAGGTAGGTGGTCATGGCGATGTTTTCCTCGTCGGTCATGTTTGGTAACATGGCGTCGAGTGTCGTTGCCGGGTTCCTTCCGTATACCAAATTGTATGGCGTCATCTGCGTCGTGTCTTGTACGGCCGTGGTTTATGCGAAGGTCACGTACGGAAGGACGGCGTCCCACGTCCTGTGCGCGACGTCGACGTACATGGGCAGCATGTCGGCGATGGTCTTATTTAGACGTTCGGTGAGGCCATTGGTCTGTGGGTGGTAGGCTGTGGTCAGGCGGTGGCTTGTTTCGCTGTATTTCAAGATCACTTGAGTAAGGTCAGCAGTAAAGGCCGTAACTCTGTCGGTGATCAGGACTTCTGGGGCGCCACGACGCAGGACGATGTTCTCAATGAAGAACTTGGCTACCTCGGCGGCAGTGCCTTTGGGCAGGGCCCTTGTTTCGTCGTAGCGGGTGAGGTAGTCGGTAGCTACGACGATCCATTTGTTTCCGGAAGACGACGTCGGGAATGGCTCCAGTAAGTCCATACCTATTTGCTGGAACGGTCGGCAAGGTGGTTCGATGGGCCTTGTCGGCGGTATCTTGTGTTGCTGACAGTCCCGGCATGTCCTCACGTAGCGAGCGACGTCGGCAGGAAGGCGTGGCCAGTAGTATCTTTCCGGTATCCTCGCGAGCGTGCGGGAAAAGCCTAGGTGGCCAGCCGTCGGGTCATCGTGCAGGGCCTGCAGAACTTCTGGTAGCAGTGCCGAAGGTACAACGATAAGATAGTTGGCCCTGAAAGAAGTTCTTCTTTACGAGGACGTCGTTTTTCAAGAAAAATGATGCCAATCCTCGCTTGAACACTTTTGGGACCACGATGGTCCTGCCCTCCAGGTATTCCACTAGACCCTTCAGTTCCGGGTCGGCTCGCTGTCGTTTGGCGAAGTCGTCGGCACTTATGGCTCCCAAGAAGCTGTCATCATCCTGGTCGTCGGTCGGTGGTGTGTTGATGGGTGCACGAGACAAGCAGTCTGCGTCGGAGTGTCTCCTTCCGGACTTGTAAATGACGGTAATGTCGAATTCTTGAAGTCTTAGGCTCCACTGAGCGAGGCGACCTGAAGTGTCCTTCAAGTGAGCTAGCCAACACAAGGAGTGATGGTTGCTCACAACTTTGAAGGGCCTGCCGTAGAGGTAGGGGCGAAACTTTGACGTAGCCCAGGTGATGGCGAGACACTCCTCTTCTGTTGTGGAATAGTTGGCCTCTGCCTTAGACAGTGACCGGCTAGCATAACTGATGACCCTTTTCAGTCCGTCGGTCTTCTGCACAAGGACGGCGCGGAGTCCTACGCTGCTTGCGTCGGTGTGGATTTTCGTATCGGCGTATTCGTTGAAATGCGCAAGTATCGGAGGCGTCTGTAGGCGTCGTTTCAGTTCTTGAAATGCCTCGACTTGTGCCGTTCCCGACTTGAACTCCACGTCGCTCTTCGTGAGGTGAGTTAGTGGCTCGGCGATCCGTGAAAATTCCTTGACGAAGCGTCTGTAATAGGTGCACAAGCCGAGAAATTGGCGTACGGCTTTCTTGTCGGTGGGTGGTGGGAGGGCAGCGATGGTAGCTGTTTTCCGCAGGTCGGGGCGAACTCCAGATTTGCTAATGATGTGGCCCAAGAACAGGAGCTTCTCGTACGTGAAACAGCACTTTTCTGGCTTCAGGGTGAGTCCGGAGGTCTTGATTGCTTGAGGCGCCGGAGGTGTTCGTCGAAGTTTGAGGCAAGCACAACGACGTCGTCCAAGTACACAAGGCACGTCTGCCACTTCAAGCCAGCCAGCATTGTATGCATAACGGGTTGGTAAGTCGCAGGTGCCGAGCAAAGACCACAAGGCATGACCTTGAACTCGAACAGGCCGTCCGGTGTTATAAAGGCAGTCTTTTCTCGGTCTCTCTTCGTCGACTTCGATTTGCCAGTAGCCGGTCTTGAGGTCCATCGACGCAAAGTACTTCGCATTGTGGAGTCGATCCAGGGTGTCGTCTGTCCGTGGGAGAGGGTACACGTCCGTCTTTGTGATTTTGTTCAGGCGACGATAATCGATGCAGAAACGTGGGGTCCCATCCTTCTTCTTCACTAACACCACGGGAGACGCCCACGGGCTCTTGGACGGCTGGATGATGTCGTCGCGTAGCATTTCGTCGACTTGTTTCTTAGCAGCCTCCTGTTCCCGCGTCGAAACCCGGTAGGGACTCTGACGGAGTGGTCGAGCATTTTCTCCTGTTATAATGCGGTGCTTAGCAAGGGGCGTTTGTCGGAACCGCAATGACGACGAGAAACAGTCCTTGTATTCCTGCAGAAGGCATCGAAGCTGTTGCTGTTGGCGAGCGGGAAGTCTTGGGTTTACGTCGCAGGGTGGCTCAGGTATTGGGGTCGTCGTCGTAGCTTCGTTAGAATCTGAAAAGGCAAACACATCGCTGACGGCCAAGATTTCTTTGATGTATGCAATCGTCGTGCCCCTGCTCAGGTGTTTGTATTCTTGGCTGAAGTTTGTTAGCATCATGCTTTCTTTTCCTTCATGCAACCGAGCAGTGCCCCTTGTGATGCAAAGTTCACGGTTTAGCAGCAAACGCTGATCGCTCTCGATGACACCTTCGATGTCTTCAGCTTTTTCGGTGCTGACGGGAATTATGACGCTGGAGCGAGGCGGGAGGGTAACGTGATCCTCGAGCACGTTCAGGGCATGTTGACATGGATTTGTATCTGGCGGCGTGGTCTTGTCTGACGATAGGGTTGTCGACTTGGTCCTTAAGTCGATGACGGTGCCGTGATGGTTTAAGAAGTCCATGCCAAATATGACGTCCCTGAAGCAGTGTTGCAAGATTACGAACCTCGCAGGATACGTGCGATTATTGATTGTGACTCTTGCTGTGCAGACTCCAGATGGCAATATTAGATGGCCTCCAGCGGTACAGAATTTGGGGCCTTCCCAAGCAGTCTTAACTTTCTTCAACTTCGTGGCGAAGGGCCCACTGATGACGCAATAGACGGCTCCAGTATCGACGAGAGCGGTGATGTGGCCGTCGATGAGAACGTCGAGGTCGCTAGTTCATCGTCTTGCGTTGCGGTTGGGTCATGGCGTCGGGTCACGGCTGCGTCGGTTTGTTCCACTGCTTCCATGTTGCGTCGTCAGGTCTTCTTTGGTCCGCGAGATTTCGTTGTCAGGGGTCTCTCTGGTTCGCGTTGTGTTCTGAAGGTTTCGTCGTGGCGGCGTCGGCGGCGGCGGAGGATCTTCGGTAGTTCGTCGTACAGCAACCGCACCTCCATTGGTTGCTGCCCTTAGTTTTCCGGATACGGGCTAGGCAACCGGCCCCAGTTTGGGCCAGTGTACTGCCGGCGGTGTGATGACATGTAGCGGTTGGGCGACGGTGAGTGGGAAGGTCGTCGTTCTTGCCACTGTGTTCCGGTGAGGTAGTCGTCGATGTCGTGAGGTCGTTCGCCCGGCTGCGGGCGCGACGCGTTGACGGCGAATTCGCGTAGCCCCATCTGTCGGTACTGGCAGTGGCGGTATGTGTGGTCGACTTCCCCGCAGTGATAGCAGAGTGGTCGGTTGTCGGGCATGCCAAACATCGGTCTTTCGGGCGGCGCAGCATTGTCCTGTCGGCGGGCGGTATGGCGTCGGTGTTGGTGGCGGCGGAACTGCTGCGGCGGCGCGGCGTCTTGATGTGGGCGAGGAGGGGGGGGGGGCGTTGCGTCGAGCTGCAGCAGCATAGCTCATGGCTTCCGGCTGAGCCTGCGGTGCTTCGGGAATTCCAAGCGATTGCCAGACTTCCTCGCGGACAACGTCGGCGATTGAATCCACTTGATGCTGCGGCGAAGGAAACAGTATGCGCAGCTCCTCCCACACATTCACTCTGATGGTTTCGCACAAGTCATCGGTGGCCAGCGAGTGGACTTCGGAATAGGCTGCAGACAGCGGTGGAGATTAGAGATAAAGCGGACAAAAGACCCGGTGCCCGTGGCGCCTGACGCGTACGCACGGCCGTGTATGAAGACGTCGAGGTAACCATGTACAAGTTGTTCGTGGACGTTCGGTTGCGTAACCTCCCCTTGTCCGGCCCCATGATCGAACCAAAAGCAAAGGACATGGCTTTTCTCCTTGGTAGGGAGGATTTTCAAGGTGGCTCCGGTTGGCTACAGCCTTTCAAAGAAAGGCATGAGAAATGACGAACCTATGCCCACACCCTCAGAGGTGATTGGTGCTCTCGCACTAGTCCAGTGCTTCTGCGCGAATGTGGAAGGTTGCGGCCTCGCCTGCTCCAACTGTTCAGACCATGTTGAGAAATGCGTGCTGTCACAGGCAGTGAAGTTGCTCAAACAGAAAGAAATGGAAGACTATTTCAAGCGCAAGTAAGCTAGCTTCGTCAATAAAGTGCTTTGATGAATGGTGTGTGAATTTATGATGTCCAATTCTTTAGCAGGGTTATATCGAATTATGCCCTATATCAAACTGACAGGCGTTCTTTTGCGAGTTCGATATATCCAGGTTTGTACGTAGAAGTGGAACACATTAAGTCAAAGCCATTGAATGTAATGTCAATTGTCCCACAGTGGTGTGTGTTAGGTCGCATACTGTTCTTAGTCTGTATTAATGACATTTCCTCTGCAATTGACGAAGGAATTTCGATGTGACTTTTTGCCGATGATTTTCTGTTGTACAAAGAAATTCATACCATGGGGGAGGAGGAATTACTCACTGACACTCTTAGGGCTGTAGATAAATGGTGCGACAGACGCAAAATGAAAATAAATGAGAATAAAACTGTTTTATTGTGCATAACATATAAGGTAAATCATATTTTTTACTTTAATTACACAGTGAATTCTTGGGTACTTTCTACAGTCAATGTGCTGAAATAGGTACGTGTAAATATATCTGCGAATTTAAGCTGGTCGAACCATGTTTAAAAAAAATATGCGAAACTGTGGAAAAGAAGCTTTGGTTCTTGCGATGGAAATCGCATTTAGCCTTACGGTCAGTACAAGTAACCGCTTGTTTATCCTATGTTTGGCCCACGCTAAAGCATGCCAGCATAATCTGGGACCCTTATCAGTCGGTTAATTGAGAGACTGGAAAGGAGTTTGGCACTGAGCAGCCAGGTTTATTCTAGCCCAATGTTCTCACACAGATTCTGTCTTCTGCGAGTTTGCTGAACACTCGCTGAACGCAGGCACATAGCTAGGTTTGTTTACCTTCTCTCTAAAAACAAATTTAACATCAACAGTAAACAGTACTTGATAGCACGACACAGTAGAACTCTGCAAAGAAGCAAAGATGTTGCTTTCCTCGGAGGCACAGTAGCACTTGTGCATGTTCCTTCCTCCCAAGAACCTTTAAAGAATGGAGTGAATTTGCGCTAATGGTGCGAGAAAGCAGCAGTGCCGAACAATTTGAAGATAAGCTAAAACAACATAAAAAATGCATGCGTGTATGCGTGCTTACCATTTTGCGGGCTCGTTCGTTAGCATTGCATTGATAGTTCTTTATCATTTGGCTGGTGTACAGCTATGTATGTGTTCTTATTTTTTGTAACATTGTTTGTTGACTTTGCATTTATAGTTCTGTATGATTTGATTGACGTATGTGCAGAATATCTTGCCGATGTACGCTTTTGTTCACCTATGTTAACCTACGTAGTTAGTGTGTGATGTACTAGTAATGGTAGAAGTGCTGCTTCTGACTCCGCCCTGTAACGGCCGACAGGACAACAGTGTGAGTGAATAGTAAGTGCCAATAAATGGATGACAGTGCCATTGATTTGATTGGTTACAGTGCTTGTAAGTGGTAACAGGCTGTTTGTGGTTGTCTGCAGACTGCTCTTCTGGACTGACTGGGGTGACGTGCCAAAGATTGAACGGGCCAGCATGGACGGTAACCTGACCACTCGCAAGGTGATTGTGCGCGAAGACATCTTCTGGCCGAATGGGCTCACTGTGGACTACGAGGCGCGCAGGTCAGCCACACGTTTTTTGCATAATGCATGTTCCTTGAAAAATTGACCTTTACGCCACATGCGGTCACTACGTGGCGTAAATTTTTTTGGGAGAAGAAATTTTGAATTCAAACGAGTTATGTGCCAGCTTTGCTATGAACCATCACCAAAGAATCTGACGAAGGAGGTTCCGATTTCATTTTTTGTTTTTTCACACCTCCCAAACAGTTGACGTTTTGCGAATGTCACAGCGCTATGCGCCACGAAGATGGGTCCCTCTATAGCACCCGTCCGGTCCTCTCGGCCCGCGAAGTGGTGTCCGTGGGCAAGGTTACGTAGCACTGAGTTGTTGATGGGTCCTCCTCTGCACTGCAAAACGCCCCCTTGGCCCCCTTGCCCGTGCCACTCTGACACGTGGAGGGAAGCCTTGCTCGGTCGTTGGCCGTGCGCCCGTGACGCATTGGCCGACGTTGCCGATGTGGGTGTAGTCGTGACGGGCTCTGCGCAGCGGATACCTCCTCTGCGCAGCGGATAAGGGGGGGGAAACCAAAACGGTTGTTTAATCTCCTGTAGCATCATCATTACACCACTTATTTGCACAATTCTTGCGTCGGCATGGTCACGTCGTACAAGTATGCAGTTATCTCTTCATTGCAAATTTTGCACCGTGGGGTTGTTTACTGGCACTTCAAGGCCATACTGACACGAACATTTTGTATCTTGTTTTTCCCGTTGCATTAAGTAAATATTGACCTGCTTATCCTAGCTGGCAGCCAGTTAAGGGGAGACACGAGTCTGGGAGATGGAAAAATTTCGAAAAAAACAATTTTTTGAAACATTTGTTTTTCATAATCTAGAAGGTCTAAAAAAAGATATTTCTAAAATATTACAGACATGTAATGCCTACTTGTTGAGTTATTTAGTCTTGAAGTCAGTTACATGACCATTTTTGCTCACCAAAGCACTCAAAAAGTCAAAGTTTAAAGTCAGAAAATTCTGGATAGCCTTCAGGGCTAAAAGCTGCTCTAGGCAGCTTGTCTTGGTGCCTGAAGACCCTTACATTGGCGGCATGCGACATTTACAGTACAAATGGGCATGTAAGATCATACTTAAACATACACGAGTAATAACATCGAGCAATAGAAATAGCACTCAGTGAGTGACAGTAAAGTTTGCATTAGACGTTCAGTACAGCATAAACAACTTCGCGATACAAAAAGGTACTGTAAGTGCAAGATCAAAAAATAAAAAAAATAAGAACAGCATACTGTAAACCTGAAGGTTTACTGTAAGTACAGAAATTTTACAGAATAACAATATCGCATAAAGATGACAAGACAAAAAATTGAAATAGAAATGCGGTATGACAAGATAAGCTGAAGTTTGCACAATTAAGACATATCAGCGTGAGAGCTACAACATAGACACAAAAAATTCACGCAACTGCCGGTGTGTAGCAGTAGTAAGTTTGGCATGTTCATTTAGGATGGATGGTAAATTATAGTGCAGTGCTTGTGAGCTGTAGGTGGTTCGGTAACGAGGAACAAACCACGTAAAACTATGTTGCGTACGTATAGTAGTGTCATTAAGTTTTAGGTGGGATATAGTTGCCAGGAATTGTTTATAAATGTCGGAAAAGTAGAACGCTCGTAAAACCCGGAATTTGTATAACCCGTATGACAGTGTATTCTTGAAAGACTGTTCTAGTTGAGGCCAGGTAGGGAATGTCTGCAATGTGTCAAACAATCTTCGTTTGCAGAAGCAAGATTTTATTTAGGTTCTGTTCCTTTTTTTTTTGGTAATCCATACCAGGTTGGAGTAATTCAGGTGGGATGCAAATAGCGCGTAGTATATTTGAAGTTTAACCTTTGACATCGTGATAATGTTCCAGTAGTTGATGACAGTCTCCTACACGGCTCTCCTACGTGCGAGTTCCAACTGAGGTGAGCGGAAAAAGTAACTCCGAGCATCTTGTGTTTGCCTACCACAGCAATGTTTTGACCTTCATATGAAATAGGGTTTAATAGTTGAACTGCTTTACTTCTTGCATGAAACATAATAATTTTAGTTTTTGTTGGGTTTATCTTTAGTTTGTTTAGGCTGGACCATGTAGACAGCATTGACAGTGTGTTTATTGCATTTAGAGACTAGGTCACCCGCACTAGGCCCCGAAAATAGTATGGTGCTGTCGTCGGCATACTGTGACAAATTTTGCTGACTTATCAATATTTACGAGGTCATTCATATACAAATTGAATAATAGGGGTCCTAAAATGCTCCCTTGTGACACGCCTCTTGAAATAGAAAGAAATGGCGATTTAGAGCCCTGCAAACATACGTATTGCTGACGGTTATGCAAGTAAGATTTCAATAAATCTAATGGTTTCCCGCGAATATCACACGCGAACAACTTGTCCGCAAAAATGTCTTGACCGAGCAAGTCGGAACGCCTTGGAAAAGTCAATGAACAGGCGTGGCGTGTACAGTCTGTTATCGATGTTGTGTACGGTAATTTCTTCCATGGTTAGTAGGGCTGTTTCAGTTGACCTGCCTCTTCGAAACCCGAATTGCGAATCTGATAGGATATGTTTGCTAGAAAAAAAACTTGTTATGCGATTACAGATAATTTTTTCTAAACCTTTTGAAAAAACTGGGCCTTAGATGTTAGAAACAATAATGCAGATAAAGCCAGTAAAATACATCATTGCCTGTATCTCCTCTATGCTAACGCATGTCTTCAACCTTGCACTAGCTACTGCTACCTTCCCCGAAGAAATGAAGAAGGCAAGAGTTTCTGTAATACACAAAGGAGGTGACCAACAGTGCATGAACAACCACATACCAATATCCGTCCTCCCAGTTTTTTTTTTCTCAAAAAGCCGTGCAGAAACCACATTGAGTAGCATAGCCATTTTGGTCTCGTTTGAAAGACACACTGTTCTATTAGCTGTTCCTAGCACAAGAACGCTTTTCGTCTAGCAGAGGCGAAGCCATTGTGCTTTAAAAAAAAATTGCTCACACAGCATTGGTGCATTTCTATCACATGGGGTAAATTGTCCCTTCCATCTTGGATGCTTGAGGATGCATCTGTTAGACAGCGGTGCATCGTCACGTTGTCCACCATTTTGGGGAGATGCCTAACTGACGACAGTGCAATGGCAGGCAGTCATCACAAGTTCAGAATCGCTCACGGATTCAGGAGGAAGTGATATCGGCGGCTGCAAGAACGCAGCATATCACCAGCGAGACCAGAGTGAAGAGAAACCATGCTAATAAGAATAGCGATGACTATGTTCCTGGTAGCTATCATAAGAACACCAATTCATGCCTCTTCCAGTTCAAAATAAGTGCCCACCACCATGTTACTAAACTTCTTTTCTCATTTTCTCAAAACCACATTTTTCATCACATCATAGTGCCCACAATGTCTTTTGATGTAGCGGCCAGATTTTGATAATTCTTGCGGTATTTGAAAGCTTATGCATTGACTAGTGCAAGAAAACCAAGAAAATGTGATTTTTTTTAGAACTATGGTTTAATTAGCTGTAAAATTATAAGAAACAGTTTCTGATGTCTCATGAGTTTACTTGTTAAAGCCATAACTTTTGAATGGATACAGCTAAAAATTAATAATGGTTATTTTGCACACTCTGGTCTTTATAGCATGCGGTCATAAAATTCATAAAGGTCTTTTATGAGAAAGCTGTCAAAAGTCTGGGCAGAATGCAAATGTATGGAACAGTCAATATCTTAAAATTAGGCTTGTGTAAATATTCGAGCACTTCGAATATTCGAACGAATATTACAGTATTTGAATTCGCTTCGACACGAATTCAAATTCTAGGAAATTTCGAAGTATGCGAAATAAATGAATAGACATATATAAACCGCATGTAACCCCCTGCAAAGGTGGTTTCACAGCAGTAGGGGGGTGCTACACCGTGAATACACCTATACAGGAGAAATCTGCACTGCCCGAAGCCACACTTCATGGTTAAATGAACATACAGTAAAACTTCGTTAATTCAAAGTCGCTGGGACTGTGAAAAAAATCTTCTAATTAAGCGGGTTTTCGTATTAACCAAACAAGATGCAAAGAAAATTGAATTACTGGAAGTAATCACAGGTGGTCGTTTGCTGTGCCTGCTAGTTTGCGGCTCCAAGGGTTATGTTTTCCAGCAATACCCAGTCCCAGCTTTGCCGCTAAACCGGGGAATCGGCGAGCCTCGCTGCTGCCAGCACAAGAAAAAAAAAAAGGAAAAAAAAAAAAAACGGTCTCGTGGTCAACTGAAATGCGCACCTGCGGAAAAGAAGATGTGCTTCACCGCAACACAGTGGTGACAAGCAGGCAGCATGTCACCTGCTCCTCTCAACGTCAGCGTGTCATGATGCGACCATTCGCCCATTCTTTCCGAGAAAAGCAAGAATTTAATAATCACCAGTGTGACGGAAATTGCAATGTGTCCTGGGTGGAAAAGATGATCATTGAAGTTTTTGAACTGAGTTTTCGAAGTAGGCGTAGTGGGCAAGTACTCCGCCTGCAGTGCAAGTGCTGCAAATTGCCGGAGCAGCTGCCGATCGTAGGTTCGCATACGTTGCGAATTCCGTCAGGCCGTCCTTTATTAATTTCTCCATTTTCCCAGAAAGAATGGGTAAATTATAACGCGCCGACGTTAGCGAGAAACATGCATCATGCTGCCCGCGTGTCACCGCTGTGTTGCAGTGAAGCACGTCTTCTTTTCTGCAGGCGCACAATTGAACTGACCACGAGAACGCTTCTTTCTCTTTTTTTTTTTTCTTATGCTGCAGCAGCGAGGCTGGGGTGCTTCATCTGCCAACCATTGTATGCCAGGGTGTCTACCAACCTGGAAAACCTGGAAAAGTCAGGGAATAGTCGTGGAATTTCTGAAAATCCTGGTCAGGTCATGGAAACTGAGGGCAATCAGTGCGACCGTCACGAAACTAATCATTACCATTGATGAAAGCTTAAAAAGTGGCTCCTTCGGTTGCAACCATAGTGAACAGCTAAGCAGACCGTAAAAAAAAAGTAGGCAGTGCATAACTGTTGCTTCTGCAGACCGCACAGTGTATCTCACTTTCCAAGTTCAGCATTACTCATGCCGATAAATTTGTGCATGTTTGTCTTGACAATCTTGGCTTGGCTTGAAGGCCTTCTGGTTAGGCTAGAAGTGCCATCAGCAGAGGCTTGCCGGGCCATGTCAAGATTATTCATTGGCGATGAAACAGCAAACGTCCTCAGTTACACACCTATTGCTGGTAGCACGGGGTGACTACAGCGAAAAGCCTCATTTCAGTTTCTTGAGATCGTGTTATTAAATCTGTGATTATTCTTTAGCATCGCATCCATAGAAGAGCACGTAAACAAAGGGAACGCGCCGCCATCCATGATTCGTCTATGGAATTGAGGTACGGCCATGGTGCTGCCCCACCGACTGCTGCAGCCCGACGGATTCCTCCCTACCGCCACATATTCGTCAGCAATTTAAACGCAACCCCCAGCTTTAATTACAGGGTTCAGAGGACTTGTGTTGCACCCCAAACATTAAAGCCCAGATAAACAAAATGAAAACATGCGTGTGCCCATTGTGTGAAAAAAAAAGGAAATCTCACAGTACGACTCTGTTTTTTTGACATTGTTGTTGGTTGTTGTGTGGACAAAGTCCACAGAATCAGGGTGTCTACCGACCGGGAAAACCGGGAATTCTCAGGGATTTTGGGCAGTCTGGAAATTCTCAGGGAAAACTCAGGGAAATTGTGCTCCCATCAGGGAAAATCCACAGTAACTTTATTGAAAGGCGACGAAAGTCGCGGTAGCGCTTGCTCGATATTTAGTGAACGCATTTTTCAAATCAAACGGCCACTGCGGCTGCGGGAAAGTGGCGCACCTCGATGCTGTCATCGCCTTCTGAGCGGTGAAGTGGGAGAGAATCAGGCTAATGCGTGGCATGCGGGAACCGCGAACCACGACACATCGTATCGTGCAATGTTGTCAGGGTGTTCTGTGAGTACGCGGTGTAGTTCTGTAATCTCTCTCGCGTGTGCTGTGCGTTAGCGCCCGATATGGTGTTTTTGTTATCGCCGCGTGTCAAGTAACAAGCATGATTAGTTGTAGAAGCGGTAGCAGTAGATGTAACGAGCTTGAGTTATCTTGCAAGCGATCGCAATCGTGCAGGAAGCGGATGTCTTCGGCAAGGCTCGTATCTGGCAAGCCATCCCGATTGGCGAGAAAAAAGACGACGCTTGTTGGCTGTTATCGGAGAGCTCACTCGCTCTGATCCCGAGCTTCAAAGATGCTATTTAGGACTCCGTGAAAAATATAATAAATTTCCAGGCGAGAGCTAGCGTAACTAACGGGCCCATTCACAGCAAGTGAAAGCTTTTTTCTTTCTTTCTTTCCCGATGAGGGCACTGCTGAAATAAGTTTTAGGCAGTCGACTGAAATTTTTTGGGGCTGCAGCTCGCATTTACCAGCCACACCACGTGGGTGTTTGCTAGAAAGCCGAATTACAAAACTTTTCAGAGCCATGGCATAGCGGCGACCGAAATTCGCGACACCGGCACGGGTCCCACATGCTCGATTCGGCGAGCGATGTCGGAAAACAGTAACGTTTCCACCATAATCGGATGTGCTGTAATTCAGGCTGTTGCCATGCTTTCATGCGATCTTAGCCCGCAGCTATATTGCTTTTTTTTGTGATAGCAATTATATAGACACTCCGACGCGGATTTTTTGCCTTCGCCATGATCTTCCTTAGCAAGTCCAAATCGCGATTACATCACCCCGCGCGTCGTATGCTCAATGTGCGAGTGAAAGTGCGCGAGCGCTGCCGACGAACGGGGTTTAAGCAGAGATGAAACGAGCCGACCGTCTCATTCGCACGATGGGCACATGGAGATAGGAGCCGGCGCGATGGGAAGGTGGGGGGGGGGGGTTGCTGCGTGAGTCCGACAGGAAGTGCGTACTTTGTACCAGCGGGTGTGGTCGCGTGCACAGCGGTATCTTTAGTGGGGATCAGCAGACGGCTCATACCTCTGTAGGTGTTGTGCTCTAATTGCAAAACTTCCGTTGAAGCCATAGCAGTGGCAGATCCCAGGGGGGGGGGGTCGGTAGCGGCGATCGCTCCCGCCCCCTCCCTTCAGTGCCTGTCGTCCACCTCCTTTGTCAGGCAGTTTGCCCCCTTTGTCAGGTTGCTTTGCCTGCCACTGTCCAAAAGGGGTAAAGAGAATCTTGTCCCTGCTCTCTACCTCTCCTTGCTCTACCCTTTCCTGCTTCCCTATGCATATTTCCAACTGTAGTGAAGAGGAAGAAGAAGCCACGCTCGATCGTCTGTTGCTGTGCGCGTGGACTGCGTTCCTGTTGGACCGGCGCTACTTAGACTGCACAAGTCGTCAGTACGTTGTTAATAAACCGTCGTACGACATCTGGTGGAGGTTGCTGCAATCCCTGACCTCAAGCTGGAACTTCGTAACCGAACGTTGCCCGCTGCTTCAACCGCTGCAATGACCGACATTGCCACCAGTCAGCCCGACACCGCCGCGGCTTCCAGCTCCAGCGGCGCCATTCAGCGGTACCGTGACCCTCCTATCTTTAGCGGAACAGGTGAGGCTGACGTGGAAGATTGGCTTTCCAGATATGAGCGCGTCAGTGAGACTAACAACTGGGATGACCCGGCCAAACTCCGTGTTGTCATCTTCTATCTTTCTGACGTCGCCAACCTCTGGTTTCACAATCACGAGCGTGAGATCCATACCTGGTCTGAGTTCAAGACAGCGATCGCAGAAGTCTTCGGCCGCCCGACTTTACGAAAGCTGCGCGCTGAACAACGTCTACGCCAGCGTGCTCAACAGACCGGTGAGACGTATACAAGCTACATCGAGGATGTAGTAAATATTTGCTCCCGCGTCAATGCCTCCATGAGCGAGGAGGAGAAAGTTAAACATATCTTCAAAGGCATCGAGGACGAGGCATTTCAGATGCTTCTTGCACGGAACCCTGCTTCTGTCGCGGACGTCGTTACTCTTTGCCAGAGTTTCGATGAGCTGCGTCGACAAAGGGTCCTTGCACGCAGCGCTGTCGCAGCTGCCGAACCACTCTCGAGCCTCACGTTAGCCTCCCACCCGTCACCCGCTACATCACTCTCTAGCCAAGTCAAAGACTTTATTCGGGAGGAGGTGGCGCGCCAGCTCTCTATGCTGCCTCTGGGCGATCGATCCCTACAACCTGACGCATCGCTGGCTACTCCCATCAGGAGGGCCATCCGCGAGCAGCTTGCCGAATTGGTACCTGACCGCGCCGTGTTGACCCAGCCCATGTTGTCCCAGCCATGTCCCAGCCAAGTGACTCAGCCATGTTTGCCTGTAGCTGCACCTCTGACCTATGCCGCGGTCGCGGCGCAACCTCCGCCGCCGACATTCGCCTTCTCTGAAGCAATGCACCCGCGAACAGCCCAGCCTCCTGCGCCTCCTCCAATGCCAACTCGAGTCAGTATGCTCAGAATCCCTGGCGCACACGCGACAACCGGCCCATATGCTTCGCTTGCGGTTTCGCCGGGCATGTGGCGCGCTTCTGCAACCGTCGCATGTCACCTGCTCATCAAGCTGCCGCAACGCCCGGATACGGCTACCCATACGCTACTGGCGACCATGCCACGCATCTCAGCTCCGACTTTTCGCCGCCTCCACGACGACCTTTCAGCAAGCATCGCTCCCCGTCGTCGCTCGCCTTCACCCTTACGTAGTCGGCAGTCACCTAACGAGGGAAACTAGTTGCTGCAGTTCCGCAGGCACGAACTGCCAGCTTCGCGACTTCTACAAGGCCTGCACAGTCACCACGCAATTTACTCCACGTCATAGTAGAAGGAACTGCCGCAACTGCGCTTATTGACACTGGGGCTGCGATTTCAGTCATGGACGAGAACTTTATTCGAAAATTACGTACGGTCACAACGCCGTTCTCCGGCATGCTACTGCGCACCGCAAGTACGCAGCACGTAGCACCTGTTGCTGCATGTACCGCTAGGGTGGTTATTGACGGCGCGCTCTATATCGTCGAATTCCTTGTGCTCTCTTCGTGCTCACACGACATCATCCTCGGCTGGGACTTCTTGTCTCAGCATCGTGCCATCATCGACTGTGCCCGGGCCGAGGTGGCGCTCTTCCGTTCTCTGACGACGCATTGCCTGACCTTTCTAAAAGTACAGCCCAAAAGCTCACTGTTGTGTCCGACACGGACATACCACCCGCAATGTCAGTGCTTGTGCCCGTCTCTTGCTCCACCGCGCCAGATGCTACTGTCCTTTTTACGCCATCGCCTATTTTTCTGCGTCGCAGGGCTCTCCCTCTCCTGTTTGCCGTCCTGACTACTGCATCTGGATCATCGGCTATGCTTGTGTGCAATCCGTTTCAGCACCCCGTCACCTTGCTTCGAGGAGAATCTCTTGGTCGTGTTTATCCTGTTGATCCGTTTCACATCATCGAGACTTCGGATGACACGCCTTGTTATGAGCTCGACGCCCTTACTTCTCCCGTTAAGCGCACGTCTTCTGCATCATCATCAACTCCGCCTTCATCAGACATCTTTGAATCTGTCTTGGATGCCGACCTGCCACCTCCGTACCGCATGCAAGTACTCAAGCTTCTGCAGAATTTTCGCTCATCGTTTGATTGCGATGAAACGCGCTTGGGCCGTACGGAGAACGTCAGTCACAGCGTCTACACAGGTTCTCATCCTCCATTACGCCAGCGACCATACCGTGTGTCGGCAGCCGAGCGTAAGGTGATTGACGAGCAAGTCGATGAAATGCTGCAGCGTGGCGTCATTCGCCCTTCCCACAGTCCTTGGGCGTCACCTGTGGTGCTAGTACGCAAGAAGGACGGGTCAATACGCTTCTGTGTGGATTACCGTCGGCTAAATAAGATCACTCGTAAAGACGTCTATCCGCTGCCTCGTATAGATGACGCACTCGACTGCTTGCAAGGAGCGGAGTACTGCTCTTCTTCAGATCTTCGCTCTGGGTATTGGCAAGTGCCGATGGCTGAAGGTGACTGCGAGAAGACAGCTTTTGTGACGCCCGATGGCTTATACGAATTTACCGTAATGCCTTGGACTCTGCAATGCGCCCGCTACTTTCGAGCGCATGATGGACACCATCCTTCGTAACTACAAGTGGAAAACATGTCTGTGCTATCTTGACGACATCGTCGTGTTTTCATCAGATTTTCCGACGCACCTTGTTCGCTTTCGTGAGATACTGACCTGCCTCACCACTGCCGGCCTCCAGCTCAACATCAAAAAGTGCCGTTTCGCCGCCCGCAAGCTAACAATATTGGGACACGTTGTATCGAAGGATGGTGTGCTTCCTGACCCAGCCAAGCTTCGCACCATCGCCGAGTTTCCCAAGCCCACAACCCTTAAGGCGCTCCACAGCTTTGTAGGCCTCTGCTCGTATTTCCGGCGCTTTGTACGTAATTTTGCAACCATCATAGCACCATTGACGAATTTGCTTACGGCTAGTAACGGTATGTCCGCTTGGTCAACCTCGTGCGACGAAGCCTTCAAGCAACTGCGTCGCCTACTCACTTCCCCGCCTATCCTTCGACATTACGACCCCACAGCACCTACGGAGATCCATACCGACGCTAGCGGCATCGGGCTTGGTGCAGTCCTAGCTCAGCGGAAAGACGGCTACGACGAGTACGTCGTCGCCTATGCCAGTCGCACTTTGAAAAAGGCCGAAGCGAACTATTCTGTGACAGAAAAAGAGTGTTTGGGCATCATTTGGGCTCTCGGCAAATTCCGTCCATACATATATGGTCGTGCTTTCGACGTTGTTACCGACCACCATGCCCTTTGCTGGCTTTCTTCGCTGAAAGATCCGTCAGGTCGTCTCGGCCGATGGGCGCTTCGCTTACAAGAGTATGACGTTCGCGTTGTCTACAGATCGGGCAGGAAGCACTCTGACGCCGATGCGCTATCTCGATCGCCGATACCTTCGGATGTAGCTTCCCCATCAACACTCTTCGAAACTATGTCAACCATCAACGTCACGAATATGCCGGTTGAACAGCGAAAGGATCCCCTGCTTTCAACTATCCTAAGCTTCCTACAGGATCCATCGGCCACAGCTTCTAGAACGCTTCGTCGCCAAGCCGCTCACTTCACTGTGCGCGACAACATCCTTTACCGCAGAAATTACATGCCTGATGGTCGCAAATGGCTGCTCGTGATACCACGGCACATGCGGTCTGACATTTGCGCTTACTTCCATGCTGCTCTTCACCATGGTCACGCCGGCGTTCTGAAAACGTATACTCGGCTAAGGCAACGTTTCTACTGGCGGGGAATGTATCACTTTGTCTGCCAGTATATTCGCGCTTGCACGGCGTGCCAGCAGCGTAAAGTTCACCAACGCCCTGCCGGCGAGTTACAGCCGCTACCCTGCCCTGCTCGTCCCTTTGATCGCGTCGGCATAGACCTATACGGCCCACTTCCCTGCAGTTCCTTGGGCAACAGATGGATAATTGTCGGCTTCGATCATCTGACGCGCTATGCAGAGACTGCAGCACTCCCAGCCGCCAGCGCTCGAGAGGTTGCATTATTCATTCTGCGGAATTTCGTCCTTCGACATGGAGCACCACGAGAACTGCTCAGCGACAGAGGGCGCGTCTTCCTCTCCGTCGTCATACAAGCCCTTCTCGCTGAATGCAGCATCGTTCACCGCAAGTCTACAGCCTACCACCCGCAAACGAACGGCTTGAAGGAGAGGCTCAACCGCACACTCGGTGACATGATCACTATGTACGTCGCGTCGGATCACAGTAACTGGGACGCTGTTTTGCCATTTGTCACTTACGCGTACAATACTGCCTCACAAGCTACCACAGGATTTTCGCCGTTTTTCCTGTTGTACGGACAGGAGCCCTCCTGCACCATGGACACATTGCTTCCATACCGACCCGACGCTTCCGAATGCACGTCTGAAGCGGCGAGATACGCAGAGGACTGCAGGCAGCTCGCTCGTAAACTTACAACTGCCGCTCAAGGTCGCGAAAAACTGCGACATGACAACGACGCGTCTATGCCAGACTTCCCGACTGGTTCTCTCGTTTGGTTGTGGATCCCACCTCACAGCCCTGGGCTTTCAAACAAGTTTCTTGCGCGCTACGATGGCCCCTACCGCATCAAAGGCCGCACGTCCCCTGTCAACTACATTGTTGAACCCTTGACGCCGCCCCACGACCTCAGACATCGCGGTCGTGACACAGTTCATGTCAGCAGACTGAAACCATACTATGACCCCTTGATGCTGCCTACGCCTTAAGACGCCAGGATGGCTCATCTTCTCTCCCGGGGGCAATTGTAGTGAAGAGGAAGAAGAAGCCACGCTCGATCGTCTGTTGCTGTGCGCGTGGACTGCGTTCCTGTTGGACCGGCGCTACTTAGACTGCACAAGTCGTCAGTACGTTGTTAATAAACCGTCGTACGACACAACGAAGGCTTCTTAGGCACCGCCATAATCCCCTCTGGGCTGTTGTAAATATGCGTGACCCACCAAAATGCACTGCTGAGCGTTGGCTTCAGCCTTTGTACCCCCCCCCCCCCCATTATGTACCTGAATCCGCCCCTGAGCCATAGATCATAGATAGGGCACTTCTCTTAGTGCAACGGCTGCGTTTCCTGAAGGAGCGAGCTGCTAGCCTATATTCGTATAAAATTCCTATTTGTTGCGATAGGATTTACTATTTTGCTCTCGCGGTGAAACTGTGACTCTTTTTTTCTAACGTTGGATGGTTTTCGATGTTGTGCATTCGTGGAGAGCAAATGGTTCGGTTGGGCAACATGATAGCAAAGGCGTTGCATTGCTCTGGGCAACGCGCGAGGATTTCACAACAACAGAAAACAGCAGCAGAAAAACAGCAGCAGAAAAAGCGCAATTCCACAGTGCATTAAACCCGCATTTGCTTCTTTACATGTGACACTCTGGCAAGGCATCTAACTGTGATTGCTGCATCTCAGGCTCAACAAAATTGATTTTTTTTCACGCAAAAAATAAAAAAATGTTTTTGCATGTTGCCTTATTAGTCGAGCATTCTTGTGGCGTTTTCAGTTTAAGATTAATCCTTCAGTAACTATGCCTTGCATGAGAGGCCAAATTTCAGTTTAACGAAGTTTCGATATAACGAAGTGAGTTGCCGCTTTTACCAACTTCGCTATATTGAGGTTTATCTGTTCTATGTACTATTCAAATGGGATTAAGTCGTTTTCATTTTCTAAAATGAGTATTAGAGAGTGACATCACCGAGCTATATGGTCTCTACCCATCTTGACATAAAACAAAGTTCTGTTTCACTCAGGGAATTTCAGCAAAAACACTCAGGGAAAACCTGGAAAACTCAGGGAATTTAGAAATGTCAACTCGGTAGACACCCTGAGAATACACGAGTAGTAGTTATTCTTTTTTATTAAAAAGTATATTTTAGGGGTGCGCAAATTAGGTGGAGACACAAAGCAGTCGTAAAGTAAATACAATAATTCAGGTCGGATCAGATCCAATCCACATGCTAAGCTGCCTGAGCTGCAGCCATATTGCAGTGAGTCGCCACGCGTCCCACCAAGAAGTGTTCATTCAACTCTGATTGGGTGAACGTGGAAATATCCAAGCACTCGTCACAGATTAGAGCAGTGCTGAACGACACAAGTAAGGCTCAGTGCGCAGCATGCCAGAAGACTTTCTCGCTCAGTAATATGGGCATCGCTGCTGTCTCCAAGTCACGCTGCGAGCAAGAAAACCACTGTGAGCTTTTCACAGAGTGCTTCCCAGACAAACATCCATGCGATTTTTAGTGCTGTACCCAACTTACTGTGTTCTGTGACTGCGACGAGTGAATGTGTACCGGCTGTGCCAAGCACGAGTGCTGAAAGTGTGCCTGCTGAGCCAGTGGCCATCACGCCCGATGGGAAGGCATCTTTAAATGGTTTTCTAGTGAAGAAATTTGTCACAAAAACAGAAATTGTGTCTGAACACTGTAGCGACCCATGGATCTTTTTTTTTACCACTCGAAGGTTTGTTTCCAGTGTGCACAAGTTTCGAAGCAGACGTACCGGTCATGGAATTTGCTTTAACTCATCGTGGAAAACCTGGCAAAGTCGGGGAATTCTGAAAAATTAAATGTGTAGACACCCTGAATGGCTACATTGCATTGCCTTGTGGCTCCTAAGGGCCATCGTTTGTGCGGATCTGCGGCTAAATCGGTATTGAGAATTGGCACATGGCACCTAACGTTTTTGAATTAACCGGGCTAGTACTGACTTCAAGTTATCCACTCATATTTACATTGCAAAATACGGGACCGCAGAAATTCATCGAATTATGCAGGATTTCGAAATAACCAAGCTAGAATTAATGAGGTTTTACTGTATTACCCTCACATCAATTCATCATTTTTTAATTTTAAAAGCTTGTTATACCGGCTTATATAATCAAACGTTTATCAAACGTTTATTTAATGTGCCCAGGAACAACCATGAGGTCTTTGTACTGGCGCACGGGGAAAAAAACAAAAACAAAGGCAAACATTCATAATAAAATATCAGGGTAAAAAACGTTATAAAATTGCACATATACAACTATGCGCAGGCAGAAAAAAAAATGTCAACAGTGTACGAGGCTATGTAAGTACAGTGCAAAGCTCGGAGCAGAACAACGACTGGGAGCTGTGAAAAACATCGAGCTCCAAAAAGTAAGCATTGTAAAGACGTTGTATCCTGCCAATGGTCTAATGTTCACAGAGGCAGGCGGTTACATGAAAAGGTCTATTCTCTCTGGTCAGCTTACGTGGAATTCGGAAATTAAGACAGTTGAGCAGTACAGGGCAGGATATGATACCATGCACAAGCTTGTGAAGAAATAACAGATCAGCGCGATTTCGTCGGCAGCAAAGTGATGGCAATGATAATAATCCAGCAGCGTTAGAACGAGATCCATTTCTAGCGAAACGATGGTTGTAAATGCTTAGGAATCTTTTCTGGACTCGCTCAATGGCGTTGCTGCTGGAATTAGGAGTGCCATTCCAGATCACAGATGCATACTCAAGTTGAGGAAGACATAGCGCGGTGTACAATTTTCGGAAGGGCATAGGAGAACGGAATTCTCTAGACATTCTGCAAACACAGCCTAGGGTGCGAAGACCCCGCAAAGCAACACGCTTAGCGTGAGCAGAAAAGTGTAAGGTGCTATCAAAAAGAACACCTAGATCATTGATCTCACATACCTTACACAACGACACAGAATTGACAGAATATAAAAATGGCACACTAGATGTTTTTCGAGTGAAACTCATTACCTTGGTTTTTGAAATATTTAGGGAGAGGTTATTGCTCCTGCACCATTCAGAAAAAGAACACAAATCAGATTGCAGCAAGTGACAATCGATAACTGAATGAATTTCCTTAAATATCTTTATGTCATCGGCATACAAAAGGAAAGAAGAATTCCGAATGACAGAAGAAACATCATTAACATAAATTAAAAAGAAGAGTGGGCCCAGTACCGACCCTTGAGGAACCCCACTAGTAGCTTTATACAAAGAGGACGTTTGGCCATGAACGGCAACATAACATGATCTATCAAGAAGGTAGCTATGGAGGAGATTCACAATTGAAGAATCAACATCAAAGTGTGCAAGTTTATCCACAAGCAGCGAATGGCTGACAACATCAAAAGCTTTGCTAAGGTCACAGTAAATATTATTATATCATATTAAAGGCTGGTAAATATTATATTAAAGGCTGGTAAATATTATTTTTTTATTGGTGCTTGGAGGAGAAGTTTTGCGAAATACTTTAATGAGCCTTCATGATTGAGATGGATGTGTGGTATAGTAAATTTTAAAATGTAACATATTTTGCAGGTTATCACTTGCATTATACTGAAAGTCAAATCCTGCTACAACTCAAAGCTGCTTCCACTTCCCTTTGAACCAAAAAGAATGACATTTGCGTATGCCTTGTTTCAACTGTAAAAATATTGTGCAGGTTAGTTGGGTCATGACACATATGCTCATTTTTCTTTATAATGTGTGATATATACCATTTGAATTTGCTTGAAAATTATTCGACCAAATCACTATTCGCACCAGCCTGCGTAAAATTCGTGCACGATAGACAAAAAGTAATTGCATATTTGTTTGTCAGCAGTCAGAAATACATACTGTGTGTAGCTAGAAATACTAAAAAATTAAGTCAGGCAGTTTTCAGACTCCCCTTGACTCTTTCGGGCACGGGGGTCACCTACGGTAACCACCTTTTCTCCATTTTTCTTCCCTTGAAGCACACAAGCCCTTCGCGTCAGATTTTATACGGCGCGGTTCTAAAGCTTTCAATATAGTGATAGAGATGATGCCACTTTGTTTGGGCTTTATTGTTACGGGTTAGGTCTGTTTTCATCCGGCCGCCGTCGTCTTCAAGGTGCGCTCACGATGGACCCGAGATATTTTTAAAGAAATGAAAGTATCTCCGGTTCTTATTAAGTTGATAGCTTAGGGCAACACGTTGTATAAGTAGCTAATACCAAGGAATCCAGAAATTAAGAGCTGTACTCAGTCAGCACAGAGCACTGTGTCGCTCAAGTTGGTGGTCACCTAGAGTGACCGCCATGCATGAAGGGTCTTGGAAGGCTGGTAAATATTATTTTTTTATTGGTGCTTGGAGGAGAAGTTTTGCGAAATACTTTAATGAGCCTTCATGATTGAGATGGATGTGTGGTATATAAAATGTCCCCGTGCTCCTGCAGGGAAAAAAGCACTGTTTTGCACCCTTCTACCAAAACTGACTAGTTGACCCTTACTGGTCACTTGAGGTGACCACCTCATATCTTTTGAACTAAAGGTGTCATTTTTTTTTTTGCTTGTGAGAAAATAATTTTTTTATAAAGAATTCACTGTTTTTTGCATGAAACTTTGTTTCCTGCCAAAAATGCAGTTCTGTGCATGAGGGATTCAAGTGGGGACCATTTATAGTGCCCGGTCCGTGTTTCGGTTTCAGCAAAAGGCGGGACCATGCTGGTATTGTTGTAGGCATAGCTGGGCATGTGAGCACACAAAACAGCGATGCACGCTGCCCACGGTAATGCATGCATGTGTAGACAATTGTGGCAGAGGAGCGTGGCCGCCCACACAAACTCGTAACGTAGGTGGTTGTTGTTCGTTTACGTTAAAGGGACACTGAAGGCAAATATTAAGTCGACGTTGATTGTTGAAATAGCTGTCCAGAAACCTTGTAGTGCTACTTTTATGCCAAGGAAGTGCTTATTTTGAAATAAAATCACGTTTTAATGGTCTGCATCGCGTTATCGCACTTCAAATCACCCGCCTGAAATCCGTCTTTCACACTCAGAGCGACTGTCACTGTCACTGTCAGAGCGACTTTCACGAGCGCGCAAAACACACGCGGCAATACGCGATACCGAAACTACCACCGAGACGCGACCGCGTGAGCCAAGCAGGGCGCCGGGCGAAGCGCAGTTTGGCGAAAACGGAACCTTTGAACCACGCGCGCCGTTCCCCATGGCAACGCCAAAACGAATCAAACAGAAACGAACAAACAGAATTTTATTACGTCTCTTGATGCACGCGAGTTTTTTTTTTATTGCTGCTAATTTGATTACTAGTGATTAATTGTAAGCAGACTCTCATACGTCATCGGGATCATTTTGAAAATGTGCCGCTCGTGGCGCTCATCGTGTGATACATTTAGCTTAATTTCTCGGTAAGTAGGGCACTGCTGTTGATAATATTGCAGTTTTAGACATCATACATTGAGCTTTCACTCTGACATAAATTGGTATTTGCCTTTAGTGTCCCTTTAAGTCAAGTTGGTGTTGTGAGGTGGTCCATTTTGCACTCGGTTGTGGGGTTTGCATTTTAAAGTTGATTTTAAGTATATACTAGGTTATATTTGCTCATATTTTCTAGATGTCCGTGCGTGTCCACACAAAGCTGTCTCGCAAGTTATTTTTCTCTCATAATTTTGCGTCACTACTCCTGTGTGTTCGCTTTGTTTCATGGGAATTACTTGAGAATGGGTAAACGGTGGAATTCCAGAAACTGCTATGAGATTCAACTCCGTCAGGTGAGAGATACTCTTATTATTGAGCTGAGCTTGGAACCTCTCTGCCCTCGTTTCTGAGTGTCCCCACTTCTCGTGCTTCTCTTCTTCTTCATTCCTTGACCCAGCCTGTAACGTGCATTAAAATAACATTCCTGGACACGCGATTAAGCTAGGCATACAGATCAAGCAGACGCAACACAAGGGGCGACGCTACTTCTGTGAAGCTGGACTGTCTGCTCGTGTTCCTGTGGATGGAGAGCGTAAAGAAGATTTTAAGAAGCCAGAGGATGAGAACTGGGAACTACACCAGTGGCAAGTTGGTTGACGTATTCTTGCCGTGGGAAATCTCAGTCATCTGTACATCACAGTAACTCCGCACGGGAAACAAAGAACAACTGCATCTTCTGCTTCTCAAGTCAACACAGATCAGAATCACAGACAGTGACGCGGAAGAGGGAACTACTTTCCAATGACAAGAGGTGTTTCCGCTGCACAACCAAAGGACATCGGGCACGGGACTGCAGAAGGAAGATCTCCTGCTCGAGAGGGAAAGCTCGGCACACTATCAGCATGTGTTATCCCAACAGGAGTTCGTGGAAGACAGAATATGTCACCAAGGACGACAAACTACTACAGTTGGCGCATCACTTGGCAGACGACTCATAAATGAAGGCTCTATCGATCGCATCTTTTCCAAGCCTTCCAAGCATGGACTGTAAATGATGACACCTGCTGCTACATACCAGGAGTTTGTGACGGTGACAGTCGGAGGATTTTCATAACTGAAGCTTTGTCTAAACACCTCAAGATGAAAAGTGTGGGATTATTTCGGATGGCACTCAACACCTTCACAAGTGACCAAGCGACTACAAGGTGTCACATTGTAGAACTGTGACTGTGAAGTCAGTTTTTGGACCAGGCGATTGTGGTCGGCGGGTTCAAGCTGAAGTGGCCAAGAATGTAGGCTGAAGGCCGAGGGCCGCGGAACCGAGACGCACGCTCCATGTCCCCAGCAGAAGTGACCACTGTTTATTTACACCACACTCTTTTTCTCCTGCAGCCTAGAGGGTGCCTGGCACTCACATCCCCCCTTTTGAGAAAATAACGGAAAGAAACACCTTGCTTTCAGGTATAACCAGTGCCTCATGGCACGCTCTACAAGTTCAGCCGCACGGTGGCCTAATGCAACGTCCAGACCGAGTGCGCACAACAGACGCAGGCGGTCTTGAGGGAGTAGCTGGGGCAACCTATGGCGATGCAGCTGGTAGAGGAGTAACTGCCCTAGGAGATGGACTGCTGCACACAAGCTCTGGGTCAGTTGGAGTCTCTGGCTGGCTTTTGGATCCTTGTGGCAGTGGACTGGAGCTGTCGAGGTCACGACCACCCTATGATGGAGACTGCTGCGGTACCAGATGTTTCCGGTTGTGGACGAGAGCACCTGCATCTGTCTAAACCACGCAGGAGCGCAGACATTGCACTGAGCTAAGAACTTTGCCAGCACATTTTGTGTCGCAAATCCAGACTCTCTCCCCCTCCTCCAGGGGACGCAAATTCTGCACAGCATGCCGACGGTCAAAATCTTGATGCTGGTGACGTCATTGGGCCTGTGGAAGTCGGCAGCGTGAGGGGATCCCAGAAGCAACGTGTATCGTGTTACCGGAAGGCGAGTCCTGAGGCTGAGCAGGGCTGTACTCGGTTTTGCCAGGTGCGTACGGTGCGACAAGAGGGCCAAGGGCCAGTCTGAAGACTTCTTGAAAAGTTCCTTGACAGTCCGCACCATCCGTTCGTCTTTGCAATTGGACTGCGGGTGGGTACCTGGGACTGCTGGTGACGTGAGAGAAGCCGTAGCTCTGGGAGAAGATGTGGAACTCTGCTGACGAAAACTGAGGTCCATTGTCGCTGACAAGGGTCTCCAAGATACCATGCCTTGCGAAGACACTTTTGATGATAGAGATCACCGCTGTGGACGACGTCGAGTGGAGGGACAGCACTTCTGGATACCTTGAGTAGTAACTGAAGAGGAGAAGGCAGTCTGCTCTTTCGTAATGAAAAATATCCACCCCGACTCGCTCCCAGGGGCAGCTAGGTGTCACTGTAGGAAGCAGTGGCTCTACTCGCTGGACCCGCGTGGTGCCACAGTTAAAGGGGTACTGACACCTTTTTTCGAAGGCGAGTTTACTCTGCCATACAAATCTCCTGTATGCAGAGACATCTCTGAGCAAGTGTGAAGCTCAGCAAATGCTGATAAGATATTTTAATTTCATATTAAAGTCAATTTTTCTATGGCGATCCTACTGGCATCGACACTAGCTTGATGTCAGGCTACAGTACAAATTCTGGTGACTTCACGCAGCAGTCTGGCTAGTTATGATGACGTTATGTACCAAAACTTCCAAGATGGCCGCTTGTGCATCACCAATGGAGCCACGGCATAGAGAAAGATAAAATGTTGAGTGGACACTCCATAGACCCCAGCGGCCCAATCGACCCTAGCGCACCTGGTGGTTGGTGAGAGCAAGTGGCCTGCGCTTCCTGTTTCGGTTTCACTGGCGGGAATTTTGAATTACTCTGTGTAACCGACGTTTGGCTATGGCGAAAGTTAATGATTTCAGACCACTTTTCTTCGCCCAAATGGCAAAGCTATTGTCTCTCGTTTTGATTTAGTGATTCCCTACTTGTCTAGTTTAATGCTTCGTGCGAAGTGAGGTCGTGACGTAATTTTTATTTCGATTAAGTTATATTAGAAAAAGATGCAGGTAATCATAATTCACTACAGCTTTATTCATCGCGCTCGTGTGTTCTTTTGGAACAAGCGGTCAATCTATATATCAATCAAAGAGACAGAGTATCCGCAATGTTTTTATTCCAAGGCGAGGTAGAGGCTGAGCATATAAAAAGCACAAAATGAGAACGGCATCGCACAGAAATGTAAGGTAGACAACAAATGCATCTCGGCTTACAAATTAATTGTAACAAATATTGTAACAAATACAGAGAGAACACAGACAACGCACACATCGCTAGAGTTGGCACAAGCTGGTTAAGTATGACACACTGGGCCGTAAGGATCTGTGGCAAAAACACAGCGCACAAAGTTGAAGAAGTGAAATATACACAGCAATGAAGTCGCGAGTCACGACTGGGATTAACCGAAATAATGCACAGACAAAAAAGAGCGCACAGAAACCACACGACACAATATACCAGAAAAACCAGGATTTATTCGTGGTCCGAGGCTTTGGGAAACGCATCGTGAAGCATGCGAGGCCCAGCGAACGCTCCTCAATGTTTCGCACCGAACTCAGCGCACAGACGCTTGCATCGTGGCAGACGCAGCACGCGTTGCCTCGGCTTGACGCATACGTTGCACAATGTTCATGTCTAGGTGCCGCATAGAGCCGCAAACTTCTTTTTTTTAGCTAACCTCGCCATCCTTACAACCTTCAGAAAAAGGTTACAACTGCGCGAATAAGACGCCACGTATACAACGCGCACACACACGAAGCCCAACATGTGTGTGTGCGTGTTTCTATGTTTCTTACATGGCGTCTTATTCGCGCAGTTGTAACCTTTTTCTGAATAAATGACCCAACTAGCCCAACAACATGTCGTTCTACAAGCTTCGCTTGAAAATGTGCTTCGCCTGTTGTCTCACACACAAAAACACTGACGCAGCTAACGTGAGCTTGTCGCCGATAGATGGTGTTTATGACAGTACGGCTGAATAAAAATAACCACGTAAGGCCTGTTGAATAAATTGTTTTTATGCATAAAGAACATGCCAAATTTGGACGTATAATTATTATTTTGTTAAAACAATTCTGTTGGATTGATGACAACTTCTTTTTTTTTTTTGCGCTTGCGTCCTCTGGCGTTTGGTGAGAGCACTAGTTTGTTACGTAGTCGTGACGTACTTCCTGAGGCCAGATTTCGCGGAGTGTCCTCTCTTAACTTTTTTTCTTTCTCTATGGCCACGGTGCAGAGCGGCCGTGGAAACGTCACCATATACTGTGCGAGCACGTGACGAGAAGCTCATACCGTGTTGTGACGTCAGGGTACAGTAGGAACCAAAACTAGCTTTTAAAAACATACTGCAATTACTTTCTCAGGGTGCACTCGCCCTTAGTACTACCTTTTCTAGGCTCTTGAGGGCTTGACCTTTCATTTGACGCAAAAAAACGATAACTGAAAATATTCGTGTCAGTACCCCTTTAAGAGAGTTCTCCACCATGGTTTTTATCTGGCTCCCCATGGTCGGCCACCAGACAGCCCCTCTGGCGATGGCACGACAACGGCTCACTCCGTTGTGGCCATCGTGGATGAGGGACAGGACGCAGAGAAGTGGGCACCAGTAGGCGTCCCCCGCAGAGGAGAAGGCCGTCACCGTTAGTGAGTTCAGCATGATGAGCCCAAAACTGAGTCATGCTGACCGGCAGACTCTCCTTCCGAGGCTACCCTTGCTTGCAGTGCGACCTGAGCTGAGCGCACTCCAGCTTGGTGAGCACAGAAGTCATTGAGGAGGACCGCAAACGAGGGATGGATAGCGTGGAGCGCTTCTTGGACGTAGAGCTCTACTTTGTCGACGGCTGGAGTTGGCAGCCGGGCGACCGGGTCCCGCGAGAGTGCATCTGCAGTAGCCAACTGTTTCCCAGACATACTTGACATCAAACTGGTTCTGGAGGCGGAGGCGGAAGCACTGGATCTGGCGTGGCATGAGGTCGAGGTCCGAAGGAGCTTGACCAACAGCTTATGGTCGGTCTCCAGGGCGAAACGAAGGAACTTGTCGAACTGGTTAATGGCCCAGGTGGCAGCCAGTGCCTCTTTTTCGATCTGGCTGTACCTTTGTTCTGTTTCCTTCAGTGCACGGGAGGCGTATGTGACTGGTCGGCGATCCCCTGATGGCTGGTCTTGAAGAAGCACTTCACCCAGCCTGAAGGAACTGGCATCTGCGGAGACTGTCATCAGGAGTGCAGGGTTGTACTTTGCGAGGCAGATGTAGCATGGTCTTGAGCTGCTCAAATGCCCACGTCCAGGTTGCAGTCTCGTTCGGGTGACTTAGGATCGGCACAGTTGTCTGAGAGAGACCCGGGAGGAAGCGATCCACATGGTTGAGCATACCAAGAAAACGCTGGACACCATGAACGTCCTGAGGCGCTCGCATGCACTGAATGGCCGCCACCGTTGTCTGGATCAGGAGCGATGCCATTGGCAAGGGCGAGACAGCGGATCATGTTGCGCATTTTTGATACAATTCTGTTTTTCTGTGCCACGCTGCTCCAAATGCATAAAAATTGCAAAAATTGCACTGAACTACTCCAAAACAGCCTCAAAAGCAAGAAGTTTGATGCCCACGTCAGCTTCAATGAGGAAAAAGGCCGAGTTGACAACACGATTTTCCAAGCAGCGCCAAGAATACCATGAAAATCAGACGTTCACCGAACACATACACGCGCCCAAACGTGTTTTATCTATGCACCTTTCTAATGGTGCATAGAATTATGGTGCCGCCATAGTCTCCTCTGGACTTGTAAATACGCGTGACCCCGTAAAAATTTTGCTGCAGTGCCCCGAGCATGTTGCTTCTACTCGCTAGGCTGTGTGCTCTGGTGCTACTGTAGCTTAGCAAAAACTATCGAGTGGCATGCGTAGTGGTGTTGACTCTCACGCTGTTCGTAATTGTGCGTAGCGTGTTCCTCCTAAAGCCCCTTGATCTAGAAAGTAGCGACACTCTCCTCCGCGCGCGCGTTTTCCTCCTCAATTCTCCTCGGATTTCTCCCCTCCCCTGGCCGGCGCGCTGCGCACGGCACGCTGAACCCTCCACTGGCTCGCCGCAGCCGCATTAAAATCACTGCGCGCGCTTGTTTAATCGGCCCCTTGAAGCGTCAAATGAGAACCTGTTTCTTAAGCAATAGTCATGACGAAAGTGGGCTTCCGATAGAACAAAGTGACAAATATCTTTTTAAAGACGCTTCGGTATATGCAAATAAGCGCTTCGAAAAAAATGAGTATATCAACTGGCGGCTGAGCGGTTTACCTTCCCGTCGCCGCCTCGGCCGTCCTTAACGCGGTGTATTAACGCATATAATGTAACCAGCATAAAGTATAGGCGAGAATTTTTTTCATAATTGTGGTCTTGATGAGCTAAAAGAAGGCACCCAAGAAGGAATGTGGTGGTTTACTTAAATTGGGCCAAATGAGTGAGCCCGAAGCCTTTTTGTGTCAATTCCGCTGTCAGACACGCACGCACGCACACGATGCATGCACGCAGGCACACACACACGCCTATACACACGTGATAAAGACACGCACATACGTACACACACGGACATGCATACACACGCGATACAGACACGCACACACATAGATACACACGATCATACGCACGGGATACAGGCACGCGCGCTCATACACACGCAATATAGATACGCACATACATACACAGGCGCGTACACACGTGTTACAGACACACGTGCGTGGACATGCGAACAGACACGCACGCACTTACATACACATGCGCATACACACGCGATATAGACACGCACGCACATACATACATACACACGCGATACCGACACGCACGCTCATACATACATACACACGCGATACAGACACGCTCGCTCATACATACATACACACGCAATACAGACACGCACGCACATACATACACACGCGATACAGACACGCACGCTCATACATACAGACACACGCGATACAGACACGCTCGCTCATACATACATACACACGCGACACAGACACGCACGCACATACATACATACATACACACGCGATACAGACACGCACGCTCATACATACACGCGGGATACAGACACGCACGCTCATACATACATACACACGCGATACAGACACGCTCGCTCATACATACATACACACGCAATACAGACACGCACGCACATACATACACACGCGATACAGACACGCACGCTCATACATACAGACACACGCGATACAGACACGCTCGCTCATACATACATACACACGCGACACAGACACGCACGCACAATACATACATACATACACACGCGATACAGACACGCACGCTCATACATACACGCGGGATACAGACACGCACGCTCATACATACATACACACGCGATACAGACACGCAAGCACATACATACACACGTGATACAGACACGCAAGCACATACATACACACGCATACAGGCACGCACGCTCATACTCATACACTCGCGATACAGACACGCACGCTCATACATACATACACACGCGATGCAGACACGCACGCTCATACATACACACGCGATACAGACACGCACGCTCATACAACCACGCGATACAGACACGCACGCTCATACATACATACAGACGCGATACAGACACGCACGCATACATACATACACACACGATACAGACACGCATGCTCATACTACATACACACGCGATACAGACACGCACGCATATACATACATACACACGCGATACAGACACGCACGCACATACATACACACGCAATGCAGACACGCACGCACATACATACACACGCTATGCAGACACGCACATACATACACACGCTATGCAGACACGCACGCGATACTGACACGCAGGCACATACATACACACGCGATACAGACACACACGCACATACACAGCGATACAGAAACGCACGCGCATGCACAAGTGATACAGAGTACAGACACGCACGCGCAGGCGCACGCATACACATACGTGCTTACACGCACAAACACCGCGAATACACAAACGCACGCACATGCACTCGCCCGTTAACACGTGCGCACACGCACATACAAACGCAGGCGCACATATGTGCACATACAAACACGCATACACCTGCACACACCCGTACACACACGCCTGGAGGGTTGACGCCTGGAGGGTTCATGGCGGGCGTGAGCAGCTGAAAGCGCGCGAAGTTTGCTTGCGCTCGCTTCTCGTGACGTCAGGGTCACCTGACTGGGAGCTATCGCGCGTCGCAGCCATTCAGCGTTGCGGATGCTCCGGCTCCGCGAAAGAGAGGGTGAAAAAAGAGGAGGTTGACGGCGCGGCGAGGATGAGCCGGCGTAGATAAAGGAGCGTCGCTACTTTCCAACATCAAGGGGCTTTAGTTCCTCCGGCCGCTGTGCTTCTCGTGTCGACGCTGCTGCATGTGCTCAACTACACGCACAGTTGCCATGGGCGATTACCTTGTTGCATCAACATGGTGTCAACTAGCTTCCTGCATGCGATGTGTCTCTGCGATGCTCTAGGCTGGCGCCTGGGTTCTCAAACTGGGTTCCGTGAAGGACATCTCGGGGGTTCTGCGAGTGGCCAGAACGAATGCAGCTCGCTCTCTTTTTACCCCCATTAGCAACTAATTTATTTATTTAGACAAGCGAATTCGCATTGCAATTTGCATTTAACGAAGCCATTGTACGCCACATCCGCATGTCAGGTGTTTGTGGGTAGCGAGAGACCCACATGGTAGCACTAAAGACTCGTCGTCTAGTGCGCGCCATGAAACTTGCACAATTTGCGGACCCGTGGTGACAGAATGCGTGGAGCGCTGGTAATTAATTCATGCTCGCGAGCTTTCAAACCAGTTCAAACGACATTAATGGGCACCTCGGCGCTTTATTCGTCGCTCATGGCGTGTCGGCGATCATGTGGCCCAGTTTTCATACACGGTGACTTGCCACTGCTCTTTGTCGGTTTTGTAATCAAAACAAGCGATGAGCACTTTGATACGTGTAAGGGGCGTCACTTTGTGTCGGCTCTGGGCTACCGGTCATAAAGCTAAGCATTTAGGCTTAGCTTTATGACCGGTGTATCGATCGACGGCCGTTTCGCTGTGCGGCTGGCATGCCTCCTTTTTTGTTTTGCAAAAAATAAAACAGGCCTCTGTACGTCCGGTGCTTCATTTATGTGAACACATTGTTTATGCTGTGTGGTGCCTGAAACATGCAGTGTGTTGTCAGTGGGCACTTTACGCGACTCGTGGAGTGGCACGGTGAGGGGGGGGGAGGGAAGAATTGCAAGTCTACGTATTATTGGGAGTTCTACATCAAATGCAGTGGCCTTTGATATTAAAGAAAAGAGAACAGGCCAATGTGGGCAGTGTTAATACTGTGGTTGTGTGCGTCAAGAGGCGTTATCACCCCCACCCACCCACCCCTCGTCTCTGCGCTTTCGATTGTCTTCATGCTCAAGAAAAAGTTAGGGGTTCCGCGGTAATCTAAAAAAGCCGTTGGGGTTCTTCAAAGCCAGAAAGTTTGAGAACCCCCTGCTCTAATGGTTTTACACGAGAGGGTGGCAGCGGACTGATGCGAAGCATGTTTGTGTTATCCCCCAATAAAAGCATACAGTACGCTTACAATGGCGCTACTCTTGCTGTGCCATATGCGCGCGTTTGACGAGATAGTCAGTGTGGTGAGGTTTCTTGGCACACGCGCCGCACTTTTGAAGGTGGTCTTGCACGAGGTGGCAGCGAAAGGTGGTGCAGCGCGTTTTTGTTGTCATCTATACACTTGACGTTATGCCAACCGCACGACCAAGCAGATAGCTGAAGGCGCTTATTGTGATGTTCTCCTGACAAAGAGTAACACTGACCTACAGGAAGCTCTTGGGAAGTTTGAAAAGCAAAATAAGCAGATGATCAAAGCAGACGTACAAAAAGGCCAGCGCTAATCTGCTAAATCATATCACTGATCTTAAGCAAAGGCCTACTGCTATGTTACTACATTTCTTGTGCAGTCACAATTTTTTAAAATTATTTTTGATAATTATGATGCTTTTTCGTTTTTTCTTTCAAATGTTTGAGGTGAACCTAGTTTCCAGAACCTTTTCTTCAATTATTTCATGTGTTTGTTACATGGGCTAGATGGGTCGCGTGGTATGTAAGAAGGTAGTGTTGTTCATACCTGGCTATAATCTGTTTAAAAAGAACTCCAAAAGTTGTTTCGGTGTTATGTGTATTCTAAGCTAATTGAAATATGTACTTGTCTCTCCAAGTGGCTACAGCTTAGTTTTTTTCAAGCTCCTAGGACGACATATTAAATGCCACTAACTGCTCCAAATGAAGGTCCTTCTGCTCCAAAATCGAAATTTTGCTGCTCCAAAAACTGCTCCCAGTTCAGTTTCAGCCGTCTCGCCCCTGCGTTGGCACCGTCGCCGTGAAGGAATCATACACTGGACACGCCGAAACTGCACTTGGCAGCGTTGAGCGTGACCCCCGCTTGTCGGAGGCGACAAAGTACTGCTTGGAGGCGTTGGCCGTGCTCTTCTGTGGTGCGGCCAAGCACAAGGATGTCGTTCATGAGGTTAACGACACTGGCCAACCCTTCCAGCAGGCGAGACATTAGATGCTGGAAATATTCTGGGGCCGACATTATGCCGAATGGGAGGTGGCAATAGCAGTATCTGCCAAACGGAGGGATGAAGCTCGTATACTTCTGGGAGTCATGGGCCAAGCGTACTTGCTGGAAGCCTGAAGTTGCGTCCAACTTCGAAAAAACTCAGGCATCGCTGAGCAGTCTGAGCTCGAGCGGCGTTCTGTCAGAAAGGAGCCGAAGAGGACGACCCACTAAAAGGCGTTGGAGAGGGCGACCCATTACACAGCTCCAAAGCTTCACTACAATTACGCCGGGTATGAAAAGGGTGACCTAATGGCTTGTCACTCCGAGTGGTTCATGGTAGGCCTTGAGGTGCTCCACGTTGACAATGTCGCACCCTTGATGGTGCATATTCGAAGATGGTTCTATGGGTTCAATCAGGTAGTTAACCAGGGATGTGCGTTCGATGACACGTTAGGGGCCTTCATATTTGGGCAGTAGTTTGGAAGATAAGCCAGTTGTAGTGGTAGGGACCGAGAGTCATACGAGCGCTCCAGGGAGGAACGTGGGCGTAGGAGTGGTGTTGTCACCGGGAATGCTCTTCTGCCGCTCTTGTTCATGCATTGTAAAGGTCTCGGCAAGCTCGCGACACTCTTCAGCAAGCCTGGCTGTGGCAAAAATAGGCGCATACTCAGACGGATCCGGCTTGTATGGAAGGGTCGTGTCGATTGTGTGTGACGGGTTCCTTCCGTACAACAAGAAAATGGGTGAAAAACCAGTAGTGCTCTGAGGGCGGTATTGTAGGCGTAGGTGACAAAGGGCAGAATGGTGTGCCAATTTGTGTGGTCAGCGGCGACGTGAGAGCATGTCGCCGAGCGTGCGGTTAAAGCGTTCGGTTGGGCCATTCGTCTGGTGTGGTAAGCAGTAGTATTGTGGTGAACAGCGTGGCACTCTTTGAGAATGGCTTCGATGACTTCTGACAAGAAGACACGGCTTGGATCGCTGAGCAGCTCCATGGGTGGCCCTCCCTGCGCGCTGTAGCCGCTGGGAGGGCGGCGGTTTCGGCGTATCGTGTGAGATGGTCAGCGGCGACGATGGCTCAGCAATTACCAGCCGACGTCAGAGGAAGTGGTCCATACAAATAGATGCCCATGCACCCGAATGGCGGGTTAGGGCAAGGTAATTGTTGTAGGCATGCTGGTGACAGGGGTGACGAAGGTTTTTGGTGTTGGCAATCGAGGGAGGAGCGAATGAACTTCTGCACATAGTGGTACATCCCTCGCCAGAAGTATCGTTGTCGAATGCAGTGGTAAGTTTTAGATATCCCAGAGTGCACACATGGCGCATCAAAGTGAAACGACTCGCATATTTCAAAACGCAGACTGCGGGGTATCACTAGTAGCCACTGGCGGCCATCAGCGTTGTAATTGTGTTGGTGCAGTAGGTTGTCACAAATGGGTGGGCTTGACGACGCAATGCGCGAGTGGATGGTGTTGCCGATGGATCAGTGAGAAAGTCTATCAACGAGGTGATCCATTTATCCTTGCGCTGTTCGGTAGTGATGGTGTGAATGTTGATAGAAGAAATGGCAGTGTAAGGTACTGAACAGGGGTCATTGTCGTCAGGCAATGGGGGAGCACGAGAGGGCATTGGCGTCCATTGCGGTACAGAACGCGGATGTCATAGTCTTGCACGAGAAGTGCCCAGCGGACGAGACGGCCGGAGGGATTCTTCAATGACGACAACCAGCATAGTGCGTGATGGTCGGTGACGACATGAAATGGGCGACCAAATAACGTCAGAACATTGTAAAGGCCCAGATGATCGCCAGGCATTCTTTTTCCGTGACGGTGTAATTGGTTTCCGTTGTAGTAAGTGTACAACTTGCATATGGCACGACATATTCAGGGAACCCCGGTTTGCGCTGCGCAAGGACAGTGCCGAGGCCTACACCGCTGGCGTCCATGTGTTGGACGCCAGTGTTGAGGCCGGACGCCAATGTTGGGGCCGTAGGGTCATAGTGGCGTAGTATGGGAGGAGATGTCAACAAATGACGGAGCTTTGCGAATGCGTCGTCGCACTCAGACGAGCATGAATTTAGGGGCCCGTTACTTCCAAGGAGCTTCGCCTGTGGCGATATGATAGTGGCAGAGTTCCGAATGAAGTGTCGAAAGTAAGAACACAGTCCTACGAAACTGTGCAGTCCCTTGACGAATGTAAGTTTGGGAAATTCGGCCACGGCCCGAAGCTTGGCTGGATTGGGAAGGATTCTGTCCTTGGACACGATGTAGCCTAGGATTGTCAGCTGCCATGCTGCAACTCGGCACTTCCCTCAAATTCAATTGGAGGCCAGCGTTGCTCAAATGCGCCAAAACATGCCACAGACGCTGGAGATGTGTGAAGAAGTCCAAAGCGAAAACGATGCCGCCATCCAGGTAGCACAAGCGCATGTGCCATTTCATGCTGCGCAGAACGGTATCCATCATGCGCTTGAAGGTCGCGGGCGCATTACACATTCCAAATGACATGACGTTGAACTCGAACAAGCCGTTGGGCGTGACAAAGGCTGTCTTCGGCCGAGTGTCATCAGCCATGAGTACTTGCCAGTACCCCAAGCGCAAATCTAGAGATGAAAAGAATTCTGCTATTTGCAGGCTGTTAATAGCATCGTCGAAATGTGGCAATGGATAAACATTCTTGCGAGTGATCTTGTTGAGCCATTGGTAGTCCACACAGAACCACACTGAACCATCCATCTTTGCAACGAGAACAGGAGACACCCATGGGCTGTCCGAAGGTGCAATAATATCACGTTGAAGCATATCGTCGACTTGCTCGTTAATTACCTGATCTTCTGCTGGAGATCGGCGATATGGACGTTGCAGCAGTGGCGGTTGGGCGCCAGTATCGATGCAGTGCACAACAGCGCACATGTGGCTGAGAGAAGTTTGCCCGACATCGAAAGAAGAACGAAATTTTTTTAACAGGCTCAGAAGCTGGGAACGCTGGACAAACATAAGGCTGTCAGCAATGGGGGAACCAACTACAGTAAAACCTCAGTGATACGATCACGACTCATACAAATTTCTTGGTGATACGAATTTTTCTGTGGTCGCGGCCAAGGCCCATTAGCCTGCAATATATTGGAGTATGATTGTTGCGAACCGATTTTCACTCCACGATGTGTGATACAATGATACAAACATACACTAGTGCACAGGCACGAACATGTGCTGCCCGCGCTGTCGCGAAAGACACGGCAGTCACGTGCGGGTGCGGGCATGCGTGCTGCACGACCATCAATGGTGCGTGCTGCCTCTGAGATTGTGCATGTGAATCTTAGAGGCCGTTATACGCTTTCGTGTTTAGATTACAGACGGCGTTGACGTCGCATTTCTTCTTCCTTTTTTTTCCAACGCGTTGACGCATGCTGCTGTGCTCGAGGCAGCAGCGTCTTTGTACTGTGTTAATGGTTGCCTGTTTGCGGGAAAATAGGCCAATTTTGGGTTCTTTAGTGAACAATTTTTCTACTGCCACACAAGATTATTGATACTATAATATATGGTATGCACTTTGTGTCGTCGGTTCCTCCCTTCTTATGTCCTTGTTCCCGCAGTGCGCCTTTTTGCTTTAAGATATGAATATATGATATGAATTTGCAGGTCAAAGAATGCGCTTTCTATTGGTATTACATTTAAGGATACATTTCTAAACATTTTATTGCGATAGCAATTATATGGACAGTCTCGGCTGGATTTTGCCGTCGCCGTCGCCGCCTGTCATGCACCTGTATATGTATAAGTATGTATATATATCTAAAAGACCCAAAGAAAAATAATTCAGAAAAATGCTTCCGAAGCGCGGAATCGAACCAGGGACCTCTTGCTCCGCAGCGAGTGGCGCTATCCACTACGCCACGAAACGCAGATCCTCCATGTAGCTAACGGTGAGCGTTATATACGCACCCGTTACCGCTGGACGGACTCAGAGACGGCTGCACTTATAAGCGTTTCTTCATTACCAGCGAGATGGCGTTAGGAGCGCGACGGGCGCATTTAAAAGTCGTCAGCGAGCTCGCTCGCTTCTTCTTATACTTGCGCAGGGAGAACCTTGCCCTTCCGCTGTCTGCTCGTGCGGTTTTCTCGTGCTGAGGGGAAGAGGGATGTTTCACGCTTTCACCGTGATGTCCGCGCTCATGTTACGGAGCGTACGAAAGCCACTCGAGCTCAAGGGATGCCGTTAAATGAACAAACAGAAGATGAGCGCGAACTATCAAGTGTCACAGCTCGACACTTGAAGCACGCTAGTTTCCTTCGCTGCTTGGGCCGCCTTTGCAACAGGAGCGCTGTTCAAACTGAGAGTATCCATTGGCGAGCCTCACTTCGTATAGCATTAATTTCTTGCTATCGCATTCATTGCTTCGCCCTTGCGGCGAAACTGTGACTTTTTTCTGAAAAAAAAAAAACTTTAATAGGGAAATTTGTAACAAAAACAAGAAGACTCTGTAAAAACATCAATGCTGCTTTGTACCAGTTGAACTGACAAAAATTTCGAAATATACAGTTTGACCAAAGATACCGTATTCAATATCCCTGCAAATATAAGCATTCTATCTATAGACATTATTTAGATACAAAAGAAAACGTTAGCCGTAGTGGCTATCGTTCCACAGCACAATGCAGTTACGTGATGCAGTGAAACACAAGTTTGCGCAGCGTCTTTCCCAAAAAACATTGGATTTCTGTTCTACTCTTTGCTCAAGTGTATGCATCCATGCATATTTATTAGTTGTGCTGCAGCCTCTCGGCGATTATTTCTCAGGTAAAGAAAAGCCTGAAGAAATGTACGGCTCCGACGAAACGTTGGAGCGCAAAGCTGAGATTCCACTCCGGGTCGTCTTCTCCTGCTAAACTCCACTCGTTGAGTAGTGGCCGGCAAGTGGTCCGTCCCAAACGATGTTGACATCCTGCAGATAAGAACTGTGACCTTTAGAACACGCCGGATATCTTTCGAACAGAGCGCGGCAGTGACGACTGTGTTCAGAGATAAAAATGAAACGTATCAGCGGATACCCGTTGATGTTCTGTGGCTGTTTGACACACTGAAGTCTGATGCGTCAAAATCACTTTCCGAGTATGCGCTGCTGCCATCACAAAAAAATTCTGACTCAGTCTCATCGGAATCCACTGAAATTTGCTGTCCTCCGAGAGGCAGGTGCACGCGATGTCAACGCCATGTTTGAAGCTACGAGCGCTCAACCCTCTCGACTTGAGTGGCACTTCAATGCTTCCTCTGCGGTGAAAAAAATTAATGAAAAAAATTACAGCATGTCCACGGGTGAATGATGAAGAGCTTGGGCGAAGCTCCTGAAGCAATCATGGTCTCGGGATCGGCTTCTCGTTGAGCCCGTTTCGCAGCGGCGTCCTTGGCGCGCACTGTCGCGGAATCCGCCTGGCTGCCTCCAAGCGAGCGCCCGCCGCTGCGCATCGTTCATGCTCTACCAACGATCCTGACACGTACGGCGACGACCCAGGAGAATGAGAGAGGCGCTCGCTCCCCGCGCATCCCCACGCAGCCCGCGCAGCAGCCAATCGGAGAGCAGCGGCACTTCTAGCGCCATCTAGTGTCGATTCACACAAGCGCCATATTGCACACAGTTCTATTGGACCAACGCCATCTAGGAAATGAGACGAGAAATGGTGATGACGACACGGATTGTGTACAGCGCCATCTAGAATATCGTCCCTGAACTGCAGTATGCATGTACTATCGCGCTCAGTATGACCTACATCACGTGAGCGCGTGGCTGAGAGCTCGGCATGGTTGTACAGTGGCGTTGATCATGGCTTATTTTCGAGTTGGGAGAGAGTTCGACTGCTCGTGCGACCGCGCATCGCCCCCACTTGCTTGCTCTCACCCTCGAAGTTAGTATTTTCGAGTTTGATATCACCGCAGGGCAAAACGAGGCTGAGGGTGAAAGCAAGTGGGGGCAGTGCACGCTCGTGGGGACAGCCAAACTCTCTCCCAATAACTCGAAAATAAGTCATGATCAGCGCCACTGTACAACCTTGCAGAGCGCTCGACCACGCGCTCGCGTGATGTAGCTCATACTGAACACTATAGTACTTCTATGAGACAGCGCCATCTGCCGTTTACGCCGGACAGAGATACTGCCATTTACGCTGGACAACGGAGACGTGACAAGGTTAGACTAAGAGGAGCTACGCCCCTAAAAGCGAAACTGAAAACATAGTTCCTGTTTTATACGATAGTCACGTTAGTTGTCCATAAGCACTTCTACCGTGACAAAATTTGAAGTTGAAAACCATCGATAGCGGGCTATTGATGGGTGTAGGCGCGGGCAGGAAAGTGTTAACACCTAGTACGGAAAGCCGAGCTAGTTGGTACGAATTCATAGTGCAATAGCGCAAAAGAACACAAGGACACAGGCAAGTATCGCAAGTAGCGTCTGTATCGTCTCGCTTGCCTGTGTCCCTGTGTTTTTTGTGTTGACACGTGCCTGCCACGTTGATGCAAGCCACGTCCTCGCAATCGGACGTTTTATGAAACAAGACTGAAACTTGGGCTGTGGCTCCATCATGAAGCCCCATGAAAGGTGGACGAAGACCCCAAGAGACGAAGCGGACGGTCTTGGCGAAGGAGCTAGGCCTCGCAACATACGTGCACACCTGCCAACTCTCCGATTCGCTCGGGAGACTCCCGAATTTTGAGCACACCTCCCGATTGTGCGGGCATGGCAGTAAATCTCCCGAAGAGCGCGCAAACACCACCGCGGTAAGAAAATGACAGCAACAAAGGACAGTGATTCTAAAATTTACTGGCCTTCATCTATCGCATGCAAAGCGCCTAAGTCACTTTCGCCACAGTACTCTGATGTCACGCAGAAAAGAGTAGTAAGATGAGGAAGAGGCTACTAGCGGTCACGAGTCACAACACATTTGGTTCATTAAATAAATGCGCGCGTACGTACCGTATATTTACGAGTACAAGTATGATCGTTGACGTCTAAAAATTTTACTGGCAATCATTCCGAGCTGTTCATGATGTCGCTGCTGCCCTAAGATGCGCTAAATCAAAACTTATGCCAACTTTCTTTTGTCGCATACTAACTTTCCTTGTTTTCTGGTGATACGAATTTCGGATGATACGAACATTTTTGGTAATCCCGTGAGATTCATATCACCGAGGTTTTACTGTATATCAGCGGGTGACGAATCGGATGTGGAAACAGTGCTGAGTGTGCTAGAACTGGGAAAGTGTGTGTCATAGTGTGCATCTATAGCTTGTGCATTTTCGAAGGGCTCCACTCTGCCGAGATATTCAGTTCTTTTGCACCAACGTAGCAATGGACGGGGATAAGTTGGTAACAAGAATAGCGGTGCTGCCCTGAGTGACTTGCACAGTCGCAAATGGCCCCAGCAAGCCTTTTTTAGTGCAAACGCTGTCAGTTGGTGAAAGGAGTGCAGTGGTGTTGGAGAGACTGGCGCAGTAGAGAAGCAATGTGTCGGAGCGGGCTAGTTGATATTTCATAATGCTAAAATTTTAGCGCAAAAAGTGCACAGTGGACTAAGAAATAACGAGGACAAGTGCTTGTCCTCGTCGTTTCTTACTTCGCTGTGCACTTTTTGTGCTAAAGATTTAGCAGTAGACAAGCTTGGAGGCACTTTGGTATCATCTTTTACAAAAATCTTTCTCGAAGCCGACGGGCTGTCTGCCGCCGTCACATCTGAGAGTGGTGAGAGTTCTATTTCAGCTGGTGCACAACGAATTAAGGCGTCGTGGTAGGAAAGAAAATCCCATCTGAGGACGATGTCGTGAGAGCATGCAGAAATTATGATCAATTCGACGGCATACAGAGTGTCTTGAATGATGATGCGGGCTGTACATACAGATGTTGGATGGATACCTTGGGCGCTAGCTGTATGGAGGGAGAGCCTGGAAAGTGGCGTTGTCACGTTTCATAGTAATTGGCTAAATTTTGCATCCGTAACGAATTCGATGGCTCCAGTGTCTACAAGGGCAGGTGCGCGAACACCGTCCACACGCACGTCTGTTATGTTCGATGGGCTTCGTTGAGGGTTTTGGCAGTACGATAGCGTCACAGCCCTTGCCTCGTGGACTGCGACGACTAGTTTTCCTGGTCGCGTGGGGCCAGACTTAGCCGCATCGGGGACAGTGAGTGGCGTCGTGGTGACGGTGAACGGCGGGTAGAGGGAGTTGGGCGGGACGTCTGTGACAGAGACGGCGGTGGGTCGTAATATGGGCAGCTTGACTGGCTTGGGATGGTTGAGGCGACTGGAGGCGACTGCACGCGATTGCAGTAGTGGGCGATGTGACCGGCGCAACCGCACGCAAAGCAGATGGGGCGGTTGTCGGAAGTGCACCATCGGTTCGCCGGAGTAGGTCCCATCCATGGCCCAAGATGCGGTGGACGGGGCGGCGGCTGATAGGACTGCATGGTGGGTTGCAGTCGTGGCCTAGGAATGACGTCGGCATATGTAGGCGGCACACCCACTCGAAAGCGTGAGGTCTGGAGACGGCTTCAGCGTAACTAAGTGGGGCAGCCACTGGGGCCGCTTGTGGCGGCCTGGCTACAACTTGCGCATAACTTAGTGGCGCAGGTGCCGGAGGGGGTGGGCGGTATTCCGGCATAATTTCCGCGATTTCCTGCTTAAAAGCTCGGTGGAGGGGAGGCAGAAGTGTGGTTGATGGCTGTTCAACAGGCTGCAGGTGAGAGGGTAGAGAGACCTGGCGGGCAATGTCCTCTCGCACGAAGGTCTTGATTTCGGCGAACAAGGCGTATTGGTCCGAAATGGCCGACAAGCCAGTGAGATCGACGGGTCACCAACCGCTGCCAGCGCAGCTCCTCATAGCTTTGGCACAGTGTGATGACCTCTGCCACAGTGCGAGCGTTTTTGGTGAGCAGCATGGTGAAGGCATCATCGACGATGCTTTTTATAACATTCCTGATCTTGTCATGCTCCGACACGGTCGTGTCAGCTTTCTTTCGCAAGTCGAGGATAGTCTTCGATGTAACACATGAAAGATATGACAGGGATTTTTCTCCGTCGAATTGTCTTCCTCAACTAGGTCTCACTACACTTGCGAAGCGTCGCCACGTTGAATGCCTCAAATTCCTTTACAATCTAATCAATTCTCCCCGCCTCGACACTCTAGACAGTTATCTTCAGTTCTCCAGACCTTTGTCTACGCGGAGCGACCACGCCCTTAACATTACAACCTTTTTCACCCGCACTGACATGTTCAAATATAGCTTTTTTTCCTGCAACTATTGAAGCCTGGAATTTGTTGCCCGGAAGTGTGCGTTGCTTACCACTGAAAGAATTTCTGGAAGCATGTTCATGAATGTTGATTTGCTGTTATTGTTTTGTTTTCTTTTCCCACTCCTGCAATAGCCTCATTGAGGCTGCAGTATGTAAAAATAAATAAATTCACCGGCCTGCCGAGCTCGTTCACGTAATCGCTGTTTGGCTTGCAGCTTACGAACGGCAGTGTGGGCCAAACACGTCGATAATGGCGGTCTTGAAATTGGACCACATTGGAAAATCTGATGCGTGGTTGTTGTACCACAGGCTTGCCACACCCGCGAGGTAGACAATCAAACGTCTCAGTTTTCCGGCCTCGTCCCATTTATTGGGGACGCTCACGCGCTCGTAAATCGCGAGCCAGTCCTCCATGTCGGTGCCATCCGCGCTGGTGAAGACAGGAGGGTCGCGGATACGGGGGACGCCAGAACATGCGGTCGGTGCGGGAGGCGGAGTTTGCGGGGTGGCATCTTGAGTCGAGGTAGATGGCACGGTACGGGATCGAAGCTCCAAGGGGATCAAATTGGGACTGATGTTGTTGTGAGGGAACAGCACTCTCCACAAATTTGTAAAGGTGATCAGCGCTCGGAGACAATGTGCAATGGCGACAGTCAGGCAGAGCGCACACTCCCAGCTCGAGTGGTGTTCTGTCAGAAAGGAGCTGAAGAGGACGACCCACTAGAAGGCACTGGAGAGGGCGACTCATTACGCACTTTCGAGGCTTCACTAAACTTTTCATTGTTATTATGGGAAGAGTGCACGAGTTTTTGGATACAATGTTTCACATGACATCGATAGGCTAGATGAAATTTAATATAAGCCAAGTATGAGCCACATTTCTAACGATGTGCAGCTTGCTGTATACAGATAGTCACGATAGACACGGTATGCGTTACGGAAAGTGTTTCAGTACGGTAAAGTTCACACGTGTACACTCTTCATGGTATTGCCATACTTTGCGTGCGGTAAGCCGGCACTGCTAGCTAAAACACTACTGCAAAATCCCGAGCAACTCCCCCCCCCCCCCCCGATGAACATAAATTGGACAAGATTTGGAGGGGGGCCGTTGCTCGGTCGTGCACCAAAATTCAAGATGGTGGCGGAAGAGCCTCAAAGAATGCACCCCTGTGCTTCTCATGAAATGCTTTATTGAATATGCATGTATTTGCTATTTTTACTGAACTGGAGGAAATCTTCGTGGGAAATTTCATGTTTTATAAAAAGGGGGGGAGGGGGAAGACGTTCTTTAAATATTCCAACTATTCCTGACAACTCAGAATGAAACCCCGAGACACCACACTGTGAAAGTACTAAGAAATTGTGCACATATATCTAAAGACGCTGAGAAGTTGGGTTTCTGGGATCCTCTCCTGCATGATTCTGTAGCGGAGAACAGGCAGAAAAAAAAAGTGGCAGAAGGGGAGGGGGGTGCTTTCTTGCTCGGTCTGGCGCATAATTTCAAGCTTGCTCGGATAGAGGCGCTTGCTCGGGATTTTATGGTACTATCGGGACGAAGGGTAATAGTTAGCTGTGGCTGTGAGGTGTTCGGGGACTGTTAAGGTAAAATATATGGGGAATTGTGTGCAGCCCAGAACGTAACACCACTTGCCACCCATTGCACGCCCAACCAACGAGACACTGGCCAAGAACACACGATCGACTGCGGACGAGCAGATGCTGTAGTGGCACCTTGATTTCGTCACTTCCATCGCTTTATCATAAATGATGTCACATACACAGTGTTGCCAACAATTCTGGGAAGCTAGGTGGGTGATTCACGGAAATCAATAAAATTTGTGTGTAAACGATCTGCGTATCTCAAGCCTGTAATTTGGCATGACGGAAACGTGCAAAAGAATGTACCCAGCGAATTTCATTGAGATCCATTGGCCTCGAAAAATTGCCGGAGTTGGCTTTTAAGCTACCTGCCTAATGCAACGCCAGCTTTTCATGGTGATATAGCGACCTCCCACATGAATACACCACATGAATACACTACCTCCCACATGAATACACCAATTAACCCTCGGCCCTCAGTCCCCAGCGGCTGCGAAGCAACTGACCAAGGCGGCGGTCAGACCTGCGACGCAGCAGAGGGTGCTAAGAATCTCTGGGTCCGGACAGGCCGCCACTGGAATCTGAACTTGGCTACATATAACGCTAGAACTTTATCTAGTGAGGCGAGTCTAGCTGTACTATTCGAGGAATTAGAGGGTGTTAAATGGGATGTAATAGGGCTCAGTGAGGTTAGGAGGCCACAGGAGGCTTATACAGTGCTGAAGAACGGACACGTCCTATGCTATCGTGGCTTAGCTGACAGAAGAGAACTAGGAGTGGGGTTCCTTATTCATAAAAATATAGCTGGCAATATAGAGGAATACTATAGCATTAATGAGAGAGTGTTATGTATCGTGATTAAGTTTAATAAGAGGTACAGGATGAAGGTGATACAGGCCTACGCGCCAACATCCAGCCACGATGATCAACTGGTTGAACGCTTCTACGAAGACGTAGAATCAGCAATGAGTAAGGTAAAGACACAGTATACTGTACTGATGGGCGACTTTAATGCAAAAGTAGGCAAGAAGCAGGCTGGAGATCATGCAGTTGGGGAATATGGCATCGGCTCCAGAAATGCCAGAGGGGAGTTACTAGTAGAGTTCGCAGAACGCAATAATTTACGGATCTTGAATACCTTCTACAGAAAACGGACTACTCGTAAGTGGACGTGGAGGAGTCCTAATGGCGAAACTAAAAATGAAATAGACTTCATAATGTGCGACCACCCGGGCATTATACAGGATGTGGAAGTAGTTAACAAGATCCGATGCAGTGACCATAGAATGGTAAGATCTAGAATTCAACTAGACGTGAGGAAGGAACGGCAGAAACTGATACGCAAGAAGCCGATTAATGAACTAGCTGTGCGAGGGAAAGTACAGGAATTCAGAGTTTCACTTCAGAATAGGTACGCGGCTTTAACCGAGGAAACCGACCTTAGCGTTGACGCAATGAATGATAATCTGACTAGTATCATTAAGGAGTGTGCAGTGGAAGTCGGGGGTACAGTCGTTAGACAGGACACTGGTAAGCTATCCCAAGAGACGAAAAACCTCATTAAGAAACGTCAAGCCATGAAAGCCTCAAATGCAACAGACAAAATAGAGCTGGCGGAGCTTTCGAAGTTGATCAATAGGCGTAAAGTAGCCGACATAAGAAAGTATAATATGGAGAGAATTGAGCATGCTCTAAAGAACGGAAGAAGCCTCAAAGCTACGAAGACAAAACTGTGCATAGGCAAAAATCAGATGTATGCATTAAGGGACAAGGATGGCAAGGTCACAACCAATATGGATAGAATAGTTGAGGTAGCGGAAGAGTTCTGCAGAGATCTGTACAGCAGCCGAGACAGTCAGGATGATAACGTAAGAAGCAGTAATATCCCAGAGGAATCTGACATCCCACCAGTATTAACAGGAGAAGTAAAGAAAGCCCTAAAGGGAATGCAAAGAGGCAAAGTCGCTGGTGAGGATCAGGTAACATCAGACCTGTTGAAAGACGGTGGAGAGATTATGTTAGAGAAACTGGCCACCCTGTATACGAAGTGTCTCTCGACAGGGAGGATACCAGAATCTTGGAAGAATGCCAACATCATCTTGATCCATAAGAAAGGGGACGTCAAGGACCTGAAAAATTACAGGCCCATCAGCTTACTGTCCGTTGTCTACAAGCTATTCACAAAAGTAATTGCTAAAAGAATTAATACGACATTAGAGTTTAATCAACCAAGGGACCAGGCAGGATTTCGTACAGGCTTCTCAACAATAGACCATATTCATACTATCAATCAGGTGATAGGAGAAATGCGCGGAATACAACCAACCCCTATACATAGCCTTCATAGATTACGAGAAGGCATTTGATTCGGTGGAGACATCAGCAGTCATGCAAGCACTGCGGAATCAGGGCATCGACGAAGCCTATATAAACATAATGGAAGAAATCTACAGCGCATCCACAGCCACTATAGTCCTTCATAAAGAAAGCGACAGAATCCCAATAAAGAAGGGCGTACGACAGGGAGACACGATCTCTCCAATGCTATTCACCGCGTGTTTACAGGAGGTTTTCAGGGCCCTAGATTGGGAAGAATTAGGGATAAGAGTTAATGGAGAGTATCTCAGTAACCTGCGATTCGCTGATGACATTGCATTGATGAGTAACGCGGGAGACGAATTACAGCTCATGATTACTGAACTGGATACGGAAAGTAGAAGAATAGGTCTGAAAATTAATATGCATAAAACTAAAGTAATGTGGAACAATCTTGGCAGGGAACAGCGCTTCGCGATAGGTGGCGAAACGCTGGAAGTTGTAAAGGAGTACGTCTACTTAGGACAGGTAGTAACCGCGGAGCCGAACCATGAGAGTGAAATAACTAGAAGAATAAGGATGGGATGGGGCTCATTTGGCAAGCATTATCAAATCATGAATGGTAGTCTACCACTATCTCTCAAGAGGAAGGTATATAACAGCTGCATCTTACCGGTACTTACCTACGGAGCAGAAACCTGGAGACTTACAAAGAGGGTTCAACTTAAATTGAGGACGACGCAGCGAGCGATGGAAAGGAAAATGATAGGTGTAACCTTAAGAGACAGGAAGAGAGCAGAGTGGGTCAGGGAACAAACGGGGGTTAAGGATATCATAGTTGAAATTAAGAAGAAGAAATGGATGTGGGCCGGCCACGTAGCACGTCGGCAGGATAACCGGTGGTCATTAAGGGTAACTGACTGGATTCCAAGAGAGGGCAAACGCGTGAGGGGAAGACAGAAAATTAGGTGGGTAGATGAGATTAAGAAGTTTGTAGGTATAACGTGGCAACAGAAAGCACAGGACCGGGTTGATTGGCGGAACATGGGAGAGGCCTTTGCCCTGCAGTGGGCGTAGACAGGCTGATGATGATGATGATGATGATGATGATAGCGAAAAAAAAGTTGGATTTAAGCATAAGGTTTACGAAAGGTGTTTAGGTGCCGTAATGGTGGGCAAAAGATAAGGTTGGTTTGTGAATAGGGCCCAAGTCATCATAATAGTGCTGCCTATCAGTACTGACTTGCTCCTGAATTTGTAAAGTTAATTCACGGACTTGGTTGGCCTTGCAATTTTTAATTATTTTTTTTTATTGTTTTAGCCGACTTTTCTATTGGAGTGTTTTATGAGAAATTGAGGAGTTCTTATGTTTCTTCTTTTTGTACTTTATACTATAGAAGAGGTAATACAATCGTATATAATGTTTTTAAACCGGATCCAAAGCTCATTTATATCACATTTGCTGTTTTCAAACACACTAAAATGAAACGTGAGGACATCAGTAGTTGAAATGTCATCTGCCCGAGAGAAATGGGGAAAAGACAAACGTAGCAATTTTTTGTCAAATACAGCATTCCCTAGGGTTAGTATCATGGCTTGGTGTCCCGAAATACCTGCAAGTGCCTCTCAGCTTGTTCAAGCGGTGACCAAAATTGATTTGGAAGATCCATGAATTCTGGCGTAATCCTGTATAATGTACATGAAGAAGATCATATGTTTAGCATTGGTTCTCTGACGAGACCGTGTTTTGCGAGCGTGGGTCTTGGCCAGTGCGTATTTGTGGCGCTTGTGGTGTCTTGACATCTCTCTTGTGTCGGTTTCAATGCGCTGTGTTTTAACATAAAATCCCCTGAAAGAATGATTCATTCATTAGGTCTTCTATTTTCGTGCGACCAGTTCTCGAGTTCCTCGAATATGTAAACGGGCGTTTGGTGCAAACAATTTAATTTACTTTAAATTGTTTGCTTACTGAGGCAACAGTGGATTGAAATTAATTCGTACTACAAAAAATCTCTTGCAATCGCCTTAGGGATTCTCTGGGCCATTGTCAATGTTGTTAACCTAAAGATTGCTGAGAAAATTGGCAACCTTAGAATGGATGCACCTTCTCAATTTCTGTGCAAACGTGTCCTCTCCTTCTAACCAGTGCTGACTTTGAAGACATGGAAAGAATTTCAAGAAAAACAGATTCCTGCACTTGCTAATTAATGCAGTCTTTAGCACGTTTTAACAAGCTGCTATGGGGCAAGGAGTAAATGTCTGTTATTTCCATACTAAAAGCTGCACAGCCTCTGGGATACTCCTCTGTGGAAAACTGAACTGGTGCCTCTGAGTTATACGTATGAAAAGGGTCTGAAAATCTCATTGAAGCTCCACAGTGAATTGCCACGTCGCTTTCTCCTATACCGGAGGCTCGTTAACTGATGGATAACCACCATACATTGTTTGCAGTGTTGAAATTGCAAGTGCATGCTGCAATTCGATGAATGCACCATTTTATACAGACACAAGAATAAAGCACCCAGGGGAACAAACAGCGCTGTTGTCCACATCTTCCCCGGTTGCAACCATGAACCACCTAGCGCAAGCCTCTGGCAAGCTGTAATGATTGACACTTGGCATGTCAGTAGTAGTGGAAGTGTGTGCCAGCCATCAGTTAACTTGCACAGAAACGAAACGAAGTGTCTAAGCAATCATCTCTGGTGTGTGCCCAATTGACAGGTGGTGTTCCATGCTGGAGAATGTGCAGATGAGTTTTGCGTCCACCTTCTTTGCTGCCACTGTGTGCCCTTTCAGATGATATTCCTGTTGTCTCTTTTGTTGTGTCCATGTTTGCACACCGAACCTCTTTTGTGACGAATACCTATCAAGTAGGTCAATTTTCTGTTGTTATAAAATCTCGTAAGATAAAAGCTGAGCACAAAAAAGACAGGCGAGAGAGACAAGACGACGAGACTCTCTTAACCTGTCTTTTTTGTGCTCTGCTTTTATTTTAAGACAGTGAATCAACTCGCTCAGCAAAGCATTCTGTTAGGTTGTAAAACATCATTTGTGTATGTGACATATCTTGTGGGGTCTGAATATGAGCCAGTCTCGGAACACATGGACACGGTTCACGCGGTCGTGCAACAACAACACGTGTACATTTAATAAAGACTTTTACGTATGACGAGCTCGCCTGCCGAATCTAATACACAGTAGTAACACGCTTAGGTAACCTTAAGAGAACCAATTTGAGAAAGTTGGTTTGTATTCATTATAAAAACAGCGTAGGGCAACACGAGGACAGAACGAAAGAAACAATGGGACGGGCGCTGCCTGTCCCGTTGTTTCTTTTATTCTGTCCTCATGTTGCTGCGCTGTTTTTATAATGATTAGGTAACTTTATACAATGCCAATACAGTACCTGGAAAACATAACGAACCCAAGACAACGTAAGACATACAATGCACCGCGAATGCGGCGTCGCCAATGTTCGACTCACCATGAGGGGCCTGTGGGAAACGAGCCGCGGTATCGTCCCCCACGGACCCACCGCGAGAGATGTCCATCCATGCACGCTACCAAACCCCAAAGAGCGTCGCTGCTGTTTTCTATGCGCTGGCCTAACCTCTCTACCACGCTAACCCTAACCCGCGCGAGCACAGCCCCACATCTCCCCTCGGCGGCCAATGCACGAGACACGCGTACGCCATGAGGTGCAAATGACTTTACAGGGGGTGATAGCACCCCCACACTCTTCTGTAAGTTTATTGGGAAGTAATGTGACTTGCGTAGCCTTTAAGTGAGTGAACCATGGATAGTGGAATGCATCTTTAAGCTATTCTAATCAACTGATACAGGATCTACTGGGTGGACGCCAAGCTGAAGCTGATCTCTTCTATGGGCTATGACGGGGAGGACCGGGCAGTAGTCATCCATGGCTCCCTCTCGCTGCCCTTTGCCCTGACGGTAAACCAATTTGCATTCTTTTGGTGCACTATCTTTTTTTTTTGCTATGAAGGTGCGTATGTAATGTGCTTTGAAAGTGTCCCTTTTTGTATCCATAATATCTTTTGTTTACTTGTACTGACGAGGCTCATGTTTTCGACAAGAGGCACCTGAAGTGCTTATCCCAGAAGTGCTGACCATAAGAGCTTAAAGGGACACTAAAGGCAAATAACAATTTATGTCAGAGTGAAAGCCCAATTTATGACAACTTCTAAAACGGCAATATTATCAACAGCAGTGCCCTACTTACCGAGAAATTAAGCTAAATATATCACATGATGAGCGCCACGAGTGGGACATTTTCGAAATGATCCCGATGACGTATGGAAGTCGGCCTACAATAAATCACTAGTAATCAAACTAGCAGCAGTAAAAAAAGAACATTCCGAGCATCAAAAGACGTAATAAAATGCTGTTTGTTCGTTTCCGCTTGATTCATGGAAAACAAAATCTCCGTGGCGTTGCCATGGGGAACGGCGCGCGTGGTTCAAAGGTTCCGTTTTCGCCGGACTGCGCCTCGCCCGTCTCAGTGGTAGTTTCGGGATCGCGTACTGCCGTGCGTGTTTTGCGCGCTCGTGAAAGTCGCTCTGACAGAAAGTTCGACAAAATGCCGCATGCGTGTGATATTGCCGGATGCCCGAATGGTGCACAACGCCAGTGCTGCAGCAAGGAAACCGGTGTGTCTTTTCACTGGGTGCCGCGGAATGAACCCTTACGCTCGAAGTAGCTTAGTGTCATGCCATTGCGCCAGTGCGCTAAACAGTCAAAACCTCTGCGTGTGTGCTCGCTGCCCTTTCGTACTGAGGATTACGAGACCAACCGCAACTTGGTGAAGGCTTTGAATGTGCCCATCCGAGCAAGTCTTTGCCGCAGCGCCGTTGTTGCTACTGTGGGTCCCGCTACTTCCGCTCGGCTGCTACTAGTGTCGGCGGCCGCGCAGTAAAAGCGGGCAACGTTGGGCACGGCAGCAGTGACATATGAAAGTCGTATTTTCAGGCGGGAGATTTGAAGCGCGCTAACGCGATGCGGACCACTAAAAACGTGATTTTATTTCAAAATAAGCACTTCCTTGGCACAAAAGCAGCACTACGAGGTTTCTGGACCGCTATTTCAACAATCAACGTCGACTTAATATTTGCCTTTAGTGTCCCTTTAACGCACAGCCATCATTGATTTCTACAGCTCATCCGCTGCAGTGGTACAGTGGTACTACACGGGTTGTCAAGTGACCGGGAAGACAGGGAAAAGTCTGAGAATTGTCCGGGAATTAGTTGAGCGAGACAAGTCGGGGGGGGGAGAACAACGTTCTTGGGGATTTCCCATATGTAGGTGGTGTAAAAACTGGCGTCGTAGCGACGGTTTCGTCTTAGTTCATGGTTACTTCTCACGCTGGGCACTACAAAATGACGGCAAAAAACAGGGACACATTGATGACTGACGGTGTGCACCACCTGCTTTGTCTCAGTGCAAGCAGTAGCCATGCACAGCCACCAACTAACCCAATTCATCGCTCTCTTATGACTCAGTAAACGGAAATCCCTTAAACGGAACTGGTGCTTAAAGGGAACAACTGTCTCTAATATGATTGGCTTCGTACTTGACCCCCGTTCATCTCTCAGTAAACAAAACGCCTATTAAACGGAACATATTTTCCTGGTCCCTTCAGGTTCCATTTAACAAGAGTCTACTGCGCTTCCTCTCGGTAACAGCCACAAACATCAAAGACTATGGTTCTGGGTACAGTGAATGAGCCAGCAATGGTTCTGGGTACAGTGGTTCTGGGTTCTGGGTACAGTGACTATGGTTCTGGGTACACTGAATGAGTCAGTTCCCACCCCAATGGGTGGCGGGAACAAGTGCAGGACCCATGTAATGCACGAGTGGATGACTTGGGGCTTTGCTTCGCCATCGCTAAGTTGTCAACGCGGTACAGGTTTGCATAATGTGTTTTGCTTTTTCAATTCGGTGCGTTCATTAGCTCACATATGCTTTTTGATAAACGTCTCCTCTCTATTGCCGCATATTGATCGGGTTAAGGTGCGCTCGGCTCTTGGTACGCTGCTACGTAATTTTGGTTTTGAAAGTTTCAAAACGGAGGAACCGCTGCTTACAGTCGCAAAGATATCCAGCATAGAAGCAGTGCATCGGTGATGCTTTAAAAGTAGGCCAGCTGGCAAGCACTCTGCTGTTGATGTCAGTGCACAATTCGCTGCAACTGCAGCCATTCGGAGGTCTGTATACATTACAAATGTCCTCTTACTAGGCTTTGTCATCATTTTTTTTTCTGCCCCGTTTTTGTATGTGCAGCCATTGTGCACAATCAGGGTAAGAATGTAAAGGTGAATGTATGAGGTTTCAAACCACATCAAGGTGGTGGTGCTCCTTGGAACATCAGTTCTTGTTCGATTTTCAGCTCATTCCCCACCGTCTGTGCGGGCTAACTTACTTTTCCGGCTGTAGTGCATTTTCAGCTAAATCACTTTGACACATTGCAAATACAGTGAAATCTCGGTATAACGAACTTTAGGAAACCGCGGAAAAATGTTCGTTATTCTGAAAGGTCGTTATAGTGAAAGCCCAAAAGTTTACCATAACAATAGAATTTCAGTAACGCAAACGTCCTACCTTTGCAATGGTACGTCCTTGAACTCGTTTCTCACAACAGTGCACACGGGAACGTCGGACAAGGCACGTTTATTTGAAATAGTCTGTGATCGTTTTTTGACGGCTGCAGCACAAACTCTGCGTCACGAACGATTCTAGACCGTCCGCATTTTTATGCGCCGCTTCGGTCGCTGTGCCGCTTTTTTCTATGAATATGCGGAGTTTCCTCAAGTACAGTCGACGTCCAATTTCCCGGACGCCCGAAATTCCGGACATGCCTGATTTCCCGGACTCATCTGTGGCACCGGCAAGTTCCCCATAGAGTCAATATATTAAAAAGTCCGAAATTCCGGATGCTTATAGCCTTCGACATCCGATTTCCCGGACTTTTTACTGTTAACCGCCGACCCAAAGTCACCACCGACACCGCCATTTTGGTCGTTTTCATATCCTTGAACACACCATATTCGCATCGCAGGTGTGACCAGCAGCACCGCCGCACCGCGCCGTGGCTGCCGTAACCTCGAAACCGCACGAGTCAATCTGTTGCCAGCCATAGCTTAGCCAAGCCAAACCTCACTGTGTTCGTTCATGTGTTGTTTTGTCAGCTCTGCGGTCGTTTCTGCGGTTGATCTTGGAGCTTGGAGTTGACGCGAGCACTGATGACACTGTCATTGGCGTACAGCGGCAACATGACGTTGACTGAAATTGAGGCAGACATGATCGCGGGCAAGCGGAACGCCGTGCAAAAGAAAATAAGCGACTTCTTTGCGCCCAAGTGCTGGCCTATGAGGTAGCGCCGGCCACGTTGTATTTTTTTTTTTATAAACGGCTCTTTTCAGAGCCACCTAAACGATGCATTGGCTGAATTGCAATGGGAATCGTACTCCGGCCGTGACCCTCCCTGTCAGCGAAAAATATCAACCAAAAAGGTGCGTTTTCACGTGCATTCGTTTTTCCGGACTGCCCGATTTTCCGGACGTTTTCGCGGTCCCTTGAGGGTCCGGGAAATCGGACGTCGACTGTAGTTCAACGCATCCGTGGCCGACACGGACTCGTCACGATCTTCTGGTGCCACTGTGACATCGTCGTCCATGTCATCACTGCAACCCTTTATCTTTGAGAATCGTGGCGATCGTCGACCGCGCCACTCCACGTTCTTTAGCCACGACGGCTTGTTTCTTCCCGTCTTCTATTTCACGAAGAATGTCTACTTTGTCACTCAAAGAAAACTGCTTCCGCTTCTTCGCTGTAAGAGGAGTTGTTGAGCTCAGGGCAACACGAACGCCGGGACGCACTTCCAATACAATAAAATACGCAGAAGACTGATACAGGTGGCAGCACGCAAACAACTGATAAAGCAAGCAAGTAAAACGTGATGCAGGAAAAAAGAAAAGCGGTGGCTATTGGTACTTTTTTTTTCTTCTCCCGCACCGTCTCAGGTTTTCCGAGCCCATGTTCCCCGGCACTCCGCTTACAAAACCTGATGTGTTGTCGCCTCCGCAATGGAGGTGGAAAAAAAAAGAGTTCTCCGCCCGTGTCCTTCTCCTCCCGCACCATCTCAGGTTTTTGCGGGAGGGCGTCCGCTCTTTGCGCTACGTCGTCTGCTAGCTTACAGCTCCGACTGCCATGACCGATACACTGAAATCTAAGAATCCTCGCATTTCGGGATATAAGTTCGTAGTACTGAGGTGTTGTTAAGATGACACGGGAATTAAATAATGATCATTATTCTGAAATGTTCGTTATTCTGAAGTTCGTAGTAGTGAAATATTTTCACGTTGAAACAATAAGCAGTCAGCACGGGATTTCTTAAAACTTCATTAATCTGAAATGTTTGTTAATGTGGTGTTCGTTATAACGAGGTTTGACTGTATGCAGACATTGGAAGTACGTAGAAGGACGACTCCTCCTTCTCTCTTTTTTTTTTCTTGGATCCCGCACTTATGTGTCCTGCTTTTCATGGAGCAAATCGTGCAACGCTATCACCAAAGTTGGCATTTGCTCTTTCTATTGCTGAAGAATTGGAACCGTTTGTGCAGGAATTTCAGACAGGTAAACCAATTGTTGCATTCCAGTGTCAGCAGCATCAGAGGGCATTATATCCGTAATGAGTTATTTTGTAAACTATTTACTTCTAAACCTATTTAGAATATAAAGCAATTTACTTTCTAAAGCTCCTCCACGGTGGGTTGCATCAAGTTACTGAGGAAGAGCCAAAGCCCACTAAGCTGATGATGATAGACTCGGGTAAACCGGGAAATAAACAAGAGTTGCCTGAGGCTGCCATGCTGACAAGCAAATAATCATCCTATTAGAAGCCCCCGAAAGTGGCACAATTTTTGCAAAGCAACCCAAGAGAAGTAGAAGTTTAAATATAGTTATTTTGTACAGCGAAAATACATTGCAAGTTATGTGCTGCTATGAACGAAAATATATTAAGTGCAGAGCACTTTAGAGGCCCGGGCTGTCGGCTTCTAACGTACCACACGTCGCTTGCCACGCTGGCAAAACCACGTATGGGAGACCGGCGCCGGATGGGTGGCGCTCCGAAAAAGGGTGGCTAGCGGTGAGACGCGGCCTAACGTAGCCGCCCGCCCAGACGGTCGGCCACGGCGTACTGCAGCAAACAGCTCGAGCAGCCATTGCGCCTGTCGTGCTGCACCGTGGTTTTGAGAAAGATAACTTTGGCTACTTTCACGGGAAGCACTCCAAAATGGAAAGAAGCTCTTCAAAGCAGACTATGTTTATGTATACGATGGTGCCGTGCCGTGATGGCGACTCCCTCGTCATCATTTTCTGGTTGCATGCTGGGATTTGTGTCAAGCTAGTGCAGGCTTGTCGCACAAGTCTCCGTTGAGAAGTTCGTGCTGGGTCGATGCCGTGCTGCCCAACGTTACTAGAACAAACTCAGTTTAAAAGTTCCGCCAGAGAGGCGGTCCGCGTGGCGGTCGTGAGAACTAGTGGCGCTGCAGTCACGTCTAGCTCCCGCGGCTGGCGTGGCTGGCGCTTGTGATCGGCGCCGCCGATGTACGAGCGCACGTGGGTTACAGCGTCGTCTGCGCTTTGTTAGCTCGTCATTTTTGCGACTGTTCTTGACCAGGCTTAGCGTCTTGTACGAAGACACGTGCATGATGTACAAAGCGTAACGAGGGCGAACAGATTCACAGTGCAGTATGCCGACTTGCTTTGCGCCGGGCTGCAAGAGCGGCTACCGCAACGACGACTCCGCTTCACGACACTTCTTCGGACCTCCAAAAGACCCTACGCCATTCAAGCTTTGCATCGCAAAGATAGAAAGCTTACTGCGAAATGCAAGGTCTGTGACGTTCATTTTGAGAGTGACGACATTGTAAAGCCCTATCGTCGTGTCGTTGCGGGACAAGACATTTTGATCCCACGTGGAAAGTGGGAACTCGCGCCCGGTGCCGTACCGCGCTTGTTCCCAGCACTTCTACCCCACATTTCAAAGCCAAAATGTTCGGGACCGAGGCGCAAATCCCCCCAAAAACGCACGGCGTCCCGCGAAAGTCCAGTGCCCAGTTTGGAGGAGCTGCCAGAAATAGAACAGCAAAACGAAAGGCAGGCGATTACCTATATACGCTACCGAGACTGAGAGTTGCATCACACTAACATTCGATCACTTGTCAGCTGTCGCTATGCCTTCAAAGCAGTGGATTTTCGAGAGATTTTACGACGAGGTATTGAACAAGATGTGCGGAATATTTTACACTCGCCGGCTTGGGAACGGGCTGCTCAGCGCAAAAATTTGACACGATACACATAGAAAAGACGAGGACCAGCGCTGGTCCTCGTCTTTTCTATGTGTATCGTGTCAAATTTTTTGCGCTGAGCAGTTTAATAATGGAATACCAACTAGCCCAATCCCACACCTTGCTTCGGGAACGGAGACTTACTTGTGCAAAAGATAATTGTAGCTGCGTAGTGAACGGCTACAGCACGAAACGCAAATGGCTGTCGCACAGTGTAAAGTGCTGCGGGCATGGAACATCTGCTCGGTGAAGTTGAAAAACTGAAGTTGAATACTGACGACTCTTCTAGCGACAGAGTACGTGCGAATAACTGCTCGGTGCTCACATCACGGCCGATCTGTTCGAATTGTTTAAGGCACCGTAGAAGGATGCGACGTAGAAAGATGAGACACCTAAAATACAACTATCCACTGAAAAAATTGCTCGGACACGACATCTATTCGATGTAATCGCACACTGAGATTTCATTTACCGAGTTCTCGTAAAATTTTCCGATTTTGGGTCAGTATCCCTTTAACCGTCGCGAAAACGTTTCTTGTAAACATTGCAAAGCATTGGTGATGTTTTTCGAGAAAGTTTTTTCAATAAGTTGCAGAAACATGAGTACTGTTTTTCTAGAACGTTTTTGTATCTCGAGTAAGTACGCTTCTTTGTGCACTATAAAGGCTTTTAGAAACGTGTTGGGTTGTTCTTGGTCTAGATAAGACGGCAGCGGCTAAAATTGTTTCAGTTTCAGTTTGAGTTTATTGAACGTATTTGAATGGGGGGTTACTTATGGGGAGAAGTATACAGAAAGAGGTCCCTTAGTGCGAACACTGCAATGGGACCTCTTGTTATAGAATACATAAGAAAATAAAATCATGAGCAGAAATAGCGCCAAACAAGGATAGATAGTGCACAAAATAATAGGAGTGGCATTATGGTATGCAAAGACAAATGATGCTATCTTTAGGACAGTATATTATTAAATATTTCACATGAAAAAGATTGTAATGAAAGTGAATAAAGAATACATGAAGCATTGTGACAGCGGCGATGAAGTAACGACAGTGATTACATATAGTTCAAATATCCAAAGGATGGTTCAGAAAAAGGCGAACGGAATGTTTGAAAGCATATAAAGAGGGCGAGGTTTTGGCTTCCAAAGGCAGAGTGTTCCACACCTTGATTGCGGAGAAGCTTACTGTTTTTGTCCATAGTTTGTGTGCACCTTGGGCGGAAAAATATTGCTTTGAAGGGAGAAACGTGTATTATTAGAGGAAGTCGTAAATTTCTTACCTACGACATACAGCACATTCGGATTACGTACCATGCGGTGGTAGTTATAAAAATTACTCTGAAACCCTCATTCGCTTAGAAACTCCTATGCTTGGAAGTTAAAGGGGCCCTGCAACACCTTTCTGAGTTATATTGGAATAGTCTCATTATTGACGTATGACTCTTCACGAGTCATATGCCGCAAAAATTTTTCGAATCCGTCAAGTCTAAGTGGTGTTACCAAATTAGAGAAATCACGTTCCGCAGCTTTTGCCCTCCACTCTACGCCGCGAGCGCGCGGAAAGCTAGGCAGCGAGTCGAGGGAGGGAGCGCAGAGGAGCGAGGCTCCACCCAAGAGCGCCGGCGGAATTTTTTTCTTCATTTTTTTCTCTCTGGCGTCTGGGCGCAACCTCGTGGTCTGTGCCGCCACTTCCGGTCGGCTTGCGTCGTTCTCGTCGAGCGGAGCCGATCGCACTGTGTATCGCGCGTGCTTGAAAACTGCGCGTCGGTTTGGTAATGTTGGGTGTGCACCTCGAACGCCGTAGTGTTTTCATCGCTCTGTCAACCATGGAAGCAAACCTGCGCGCTCGTTTGGAACGAATGACAGCTGAGATCGGTTTCGGCCCATACTCCGATACACCGCCTCGTGAGACGGCACTGGCAGACGACCCCGAAGCGCCGTCATTACCGGACGCCAGCATTGTTATCGGAGAAATGCTGCGCCCCTGCCTCGGTCGGTCGTCAGAACGTGCCGACGATGCAGTTTCCAGCTGACGAGGCAACACTCAAACCGGCGATGGTCAAAAGCACAGAAATATTCACGTTTTTGGCACTGCGCATGGCGAAGAAAACGGAACCACGCAACTACGAGCAGACGAGCTGTCGGTGAGACCAGAAGTGCTAATATTAATGTTTGTTCGGTGTTTTTAACGCGATAACAGAATATAAACATACATATTATCTACTTATTGAACTCAAAATTAACAACGAAAGTAATATTGAGGGTGTTATCGTGATTATAACATCAGCCAATGGTGGAACTGCCGACAATCGTGTCATATTTTGCGGACTAATACATCATTTGTCGAGAGAAGAGGGAGCGATTTTCAGCTGACCTTGAGAATTTATTGTAAATTCCAGGCCGTGCGCATCGCTATAATATTTGGCTCGCGTGTTCTCGGGAGCCTCGACTACCGATCGGCAGCGCTTTTTGAGCATGCTCGAAAAGTGTTGCAGGGCCCCTTTAAGCGCAATGTAGACAGCTCAAATATTGTCACAGGGTCATGACGTCGACGAAGGCAGCAGTCAGCATGTCTGAGATGAAACTCTTTATTTGGCCGAACTTGTGGCCGGGAAATTGAAAGTCAAACTACAGCAATACACTGATAGCGGCGAACAGAGCGTCGACCGTCGATCAACTGACAAGCGGTCAAGCGCGTCGGCTTTTATACAGGCGCTATCGAACTTTCCAGTGATATCACTGGTGGCGGCGTTATCTCTCGACAAAGCTGGAACATTCGCATGCAGCGCGCAATCTTACCAAAACGATCTATTACAATCGCGAAGCTTCTCGAACACTGCTTCGCGGACAGCGTCGATCGTTGATAACCTGTCCTTGCTGGTCAAACCCGAATACATCAAAATAAAACAAGAAGTGGGCGTGGCAATATAGACCGAACATCGATTCTTAGCCAATCAATGAACAACGCACGCGGGCCAATGCATACATACGACCTTATGCATATCCACCTAAGTATCCACCTAACTAGTACAATAAGAAAGTTGCCGCGCAGTTGCCACGAGCAACTGCGCGGCGGACCGCAGCGTTATGCCGTGGCAGCAGACAACGTGCCGATAGTGGCGCAAGACGGAACTGCAGCGCCGCTAGTTCTCACGACTGCCGTTCGGACCACCCTCCTCCGCTGGCGGAGATACGGAGCTTTAAAACTGAGTTTGTTCTAGTAACGTTGGCGCTGCCCACTTCTGCAGTAAAAAAAAAAAGAGGCAAGGGAGAGGTGCATCAATTTCTCTCTGATGTTTTGGCAGTCCACTGTATGTATGCACACGGGCGTTGATCGAGCAAACCACCGTGGTAGCATAGCACATAGGCTGTCGCACTGCTAAGGTAGAGAGCGTGGGATAGATTTCTGGCCACGGCAGCTGTATTTCGATGGCAGCGAAATACAAAGAACACCTGTGTACTTTGATTTATGTGCACATTAAAGAACTCCAAGTGGTCAAAATTATTCCAGAGTCCTACTCTACGGCGTGCCTCATATTCATACCTTGTTTGGCAACCCCCAGCAATTATTGAGGTTGATCAAACACCATAATTCTGAGCAGACAAAGACAAGTGAAAAAACTAAAACAATATGTTAGGCAAATTAAATGATGAGTAAAATTCGAAGACATCCGATGATTCTATAGTGAGGCATAAATTCTGATGTCACTTCACCACGGCAGCCAATGCAGAAGGAAACATTACCACATCGGCCGACTCCAGAAAGCTAAGGTTCGAGTAGTCCACTGCTTTATTCGTAGAAAGAACCCTGTTTCTAGCACGAATTAAGCCAAACGGAGGCATCGCAGCATCGAGTATATCTATCGCGTGGATATGTTTTATAACAGCTTAGGCGAATATGCCCCCTCGCACATCTCGTAGACAAGAGTGCTTTCCTTCTACGCAACTGTGTGCAAATAATGTAGACTACTTGCCTGTTGTATCATTCGCTCGACACTGTGGCATCAGAAGGGGCTTGGCGGTGGTGGTGAGATAGAAAAATTGTTATGTATGCAGTGATTCCACTCCTGCGCCAACTGCGCCAAAGTGCGCCAAATTTTATTTACTGCGCCATCCTGATAATATCGACGAAAAATTGCGCCAAACTGCGCCAAAGTCTCGGGTTTGGGGGCGTCTATCACCGGCAGTCGCACGGCCGGCGCGTCAGAACATGTGCAGCTTGATCTTGGGGCTGCCAAAGTCGCAACCATGGACCAAGAATTATTCCGCTGAATAAATAGCGCTCGCGCGCCCTTCCCGAATAAGCCACGATGCCATGCACGGTGCCGACGCAGCTTCTGTTCTGCAAGTCGGCTCGACAGCAAAACGCGCTCTCCGCAGAGGCTCGTGACGTCTAGGCCTCTCGGTAGCGAGAAAGTGCGACGGCAATTCATCGGCGGACGTCGTCTGTTCTAGAAACGCTGCTGATAGCTCGTTTCAAGCGTCGCACGGCATGTAAGGAAAGCAATGTTCAGTAATAACTACATGTGTGCTGCTAAAATGCCTGTCACTTCTGTTTCCGGACATCGCGGAATGAAATATGGGATCACTAGCAGTAGAAATGGAACAATATCGAATTTTCCTTGCTTTGCATTTATGGAAGAGCACGCGAACGGTGGAAACGCGTTCACACTTTTCCTCGGATATACTTTATCCACGGATCTTCATTCGGAAGAGCTTTTTCGTAATTCCTTCCGCCAGCACGTCCGAGTTTGTAATCACTCTGCGGTAAATACCCCTTAAAAGGCCCTGCCCTTTCGAGCTCACGTGCTAGGGTTCCAATTCGAATTTTTTGCTTGCTTTTTAAAAATGTCATCTCATTAATAAAAGCATATATCCTGGTCGGAGCAGCCGCAAATACGCAGCTGTCAGTAGAGGGCCCGTCGCTGACGGCCCACAGTGAAGCGGCTACCCCATGTTACATGTCCGCCCCTCGCTTTCGGGGGTCAATAGCTGACGGGTAAAAAAACTCAGTTTTGCTTAAGGGCGAAGCAATGAATGCGATACCAACAAATTGTATTGTTAAACGAAGTAAGGCTAGCAGCTAACTCTTTTGGATTCGATCTCGCGTAACTCAACAAAACACTGGTTTAAGGGAATATGGCCGCTCCAGGAACCGAAGCGTTTTCTTGCTCTGAGTTCTCTAAACACGAAGTAAGCGTTGAGAGCACAGCAAGTTTACGAGCCGTCTCCTGATGCCTCGAGATGGCGCGCACGCAAGCGACTGCGCCCTTCGAACGATGCGATCCCCCCCCCCCCCCCCCCCCCGCTCCTCTGGCGTCCTTTCATGCTCGGTACGAAAGACGGGCGGGGCGTTTCCTCTCTGTTTGATAAGCAATCGACGGCAGGCCCGCACGCGGGAAGATGTTATCTCATGCGCTGTCCGTGCGACGGAGACAGACGGCCGGCTAGCTTAATCTCCGCTTCAGCCGCGTTCGTCGCCAGCGGTCGCGAGCTTTTACCCGCGGCTAGAATGCGCGTGGTGATGTTATTAATTTGGTCTTTATACAGAAAATTACGGCAATGGCGACGGCAAAAATCCGCGGAGAGCGTCCATATAATTGTTATCACAAAAAACATTTAAAAAAAGTTGAGGAGCCATTTCACTCTGTGAAGTGGATGATAAGCGAAGCTGTTTCGCGCATGGCAAGGAGGTGACATGGTGGAGGACAGTTTGGTATGTAAGGCCAGGTTGTTAACGTTCAATACGCAATCTTAATGCGAAAGCATCAGATGCTTTATCAAACACGAATATTGACCGTAGGCGGCGTCATCGATTGATGCAAAAAATAATCATGTGATGGCGTCATCATCACGTCATAGATCGTCAAAACTTGTGACGTCATCATGGCGTCATATATGGTGATGTCACATGATGACGTCATCACATGACATCGTCGCTTTACACTGCTTCCGTGATCAGTGCGCCGATCATGGAGCTAGTGCAAAACCAGGTGAGGTGCAGAAAGCTTGCAGAGAGGGAGGGGGAGTATCTACCCGTAGATCGAGAAGAGAAAGAACCTGGCTTTCGCCTTGGATTTTTCTTAGGGGAATGCATTAGGCACAGTGTGGCTCATTGGCATTGAGGCACTGCTGTACATCATGGTGTTTGTCTACAATGTCTGCTGATAACCACATAGATGTATTTAGAGTGTTATTTCATAAAGTGCAATTTTATTGATCTGGTATTCTGTTTATTTGCTAGTGTCGAAAATAATCGCCGAAGAGGTTAATCCAGAACACTCAACTGCATGAGCCCTTATTTTTTCATTAGCGAGTGAAGTATGGAGTTCTCCTGAGATGATTTTTCTATGAGATTTGCGATGAATCGAAATATTTCTAGCCTTCATAAGAGCCCCATAGTAATATTCCGGTGCTTGAATGTTATTGCAATATGCTTCTGTAGTGCACTTCAGGATGTAAAATTCGCTGCTCCAGAGTGCTCCCAGATGCAAAATTATCTGCTCCAAAGTGCACCAAGATGAAAATTTTCCTGCTCCAAAGTGCTCCAAAACGGAAATTTTGCTGCTCCAAAAATTGCTCCAAATAAGAAGTCCTCGGTAGCATCACTGTGTATGCCATATGCTGCATAATATGCTAGTTTTATTCCCTACAAAACGCCAGTTGAATTCTGCTGTTTGGCCCTGGTTTCCACTGGTGGCCGTCTGTACTGTAGAAAAACATGGATGATCCCTCCGTCATAGGAATCGGAAAAACACGAAAGTAAAATGTGCCCTCATAGAAGTAACTGAATGTTTACTGTACGTTGATATAAGAGAGTTTGCACATTGTATATTGATGTCTGGCAGATATAGCACCGTTTAACGTGGATGCACTCACTTTGATGCTTGGTGGTACATCTCTATGCCGACGACTAACGTCCATGTGAAATGATTAAACAAACCCTTGTGGTAGCTGTAGTAGTTTATGGTGAAAGCGTAATCGGAGAACGAGGTGTGGTAGCCAGAAGAGAGTCGCATATTGGACGCAGAACTTGGTCGCCATCCCTCGGCATGTTAAAATGTGATTGAACACTACGGCCGGAATAGAGGGAAACGCAAAGCGCGTCGTGCCACCCCGGTAGCCCGGCCGCGATTTTTCTCGGGGTGAGCGCGTGAGCGGGCAACGCGATGTTACAGCCAGGTGAGGCAGGTGCGCGTCACAGAGCTATTTTTGGTTCGGATTAGCGTGATGCTATGAGCGAGGCCGACGCTTTTACGACGCTTCGACGCTTGGGCTGAGGTCGCCACCTCGCGGTGGCGACCTCAGCCAAAATTTAACTTCTATTGGAAACGCACCGAAAGGGACGGACGTGTAATGCGTTGCAGGTACTAATCGCGGAGGCCACGGTAATGATGAATTACTTTACTTTGCCGCTCCCAGAGGGCAACACCACCCCGCCGACCGGGAGAGTGGTAGATAGAAAAGGCGCGTTTGTAAAGCGTCTAGAGTCTGTGACCGTGGCGCAGTGGATAGCGCGCCCGGCATCTGTTGTTGCGGACCGAGCGGACATGGGTTCGATGCCCGTTGACGGAACTTTTTTTCTTTGACATCTAATGGTGTACATTTTTTCTACTTCATTTCCGTGACGGAAATACGTCACTGAAGTCTGAATGGACCCCGGCATAAAACACTTTCATGTTGAAAATGTAACGGACACGCAAAATTCACTTTTCAAACCTGCCCGACGCCACTAAACGAGAGATCAGAACTTGCTCTGCTCGCCTGACTGCCTGGATGCAACGCTGCCTCGGTTCTTATTCGTGTGGTTTAGAAGAAAAGACAGAGAAGGATACATCCTTTCTTGTTCCTACGTAGTTGTAGCGCTCGAATACGCAGCAGTACCACGGAGGGTCCTTTTCTTTTCATTCACTGCTCTGCTCCCACATCGCCTCGCGGGAGCGGCCGAGACGTGCGTGCTTTGAGCGCCAGGGCGGTGCGGCATGCACTGTGAAACCTCCAGCGCTAGTGTCCTATAGAATAGGCATGTCTTAGTATAGCGAGGGAGCAAGGGAAAGAGAAGTGGGGGAGGGTAAAGCACAGCATAGCTATGTATGGCATCACGCAGGCAAGACCGTGTACAGCATAGCCATGTGTAGCATGGTATAGCAAGGAAAGGGAATTGAGGGTGAGGAGGAGGAGGGGGCAGGGCCAGCAGGGGTGCAACAGCTGGGCCAATTTGATACAATTCCTCATTTTTGCGCCAAGCTGAGCCAAAGCGGTGAAATTTGGAAGTGAGGGAAAAAAAGTGGGGGAGGGTAAAGGATAGCATAGCCGTGTGTAGTGTAGCAAGGGGTGGGAAAGGAAAGGGACGGTGTGGAGGGAAAGTAGGATGGGGGAGGGCGCCACTGCATCACAAATGAAGGCTTCCTCTCCCGAGCAGGCTGCACGTTTGGAATGCCACGATTGCCACACTTTCTACCGCCTTCACGTTGAGTGTAACTGCATAAACTTTACTCTTTAACAGTCTTCTGAGTAGTGTCCGCTTTGTTCAGTGTACTTTTGCCGGTGCATTAACCACGTTACTTTTTGACTCTCCCCAACGTATGTTGGATTTCAATGCTCAGCTACACAACTGGCCAGTTGGTGCGCGTGACGGCGCATGGTGTAGCGAGCGTGGGCCAAGAAATCACTGTTAACTTATCGGCCTACCGCTGCGGCAGAGCTGGCGAGTTGCGGCCGCAGCCGATTTCGTTCGCTCAAACCACGGCTGAGAGCAGCCTGTTCACTGTGCGTGAATGCGCTAGTCGCGTGGTTCTTTTTGTATTTTACAGGCTTTCTTTGCAGCTTGGAAAAAATGGTATACGTGAGACTTTCTTTATCGCAAATAATGCAGTGGGGGTTTCTGAAGACACTCTGAAACTTTGCAAGTAGCAATTTTTGCCTAAAGTCAATATTTAAAAACTTAATTTAATATTCCTAATTAACAAGTAAATCAATTACGAGACAGAAAATTGTCCATGGTGCGCAAGGTGGCTGTCAGTAATTTGCAACTGATTTCACTTGCCTGCCTCTAATATTGTATTTTTTAAGCCTTGGCTAATGATAGCTGGGACACCGGTGCACGCACGCACGCACGCACGCACGCACGCACGCACGCACCACACACACACACACACACACACACACACACACACACACACACACACACACACACACGCTGCGCACATGATTGGCCACTGTAGGGCTCATGGCACGCGACCTGAGACAGGACTGTTCTGTGGAGCTCCGGACTGAGAAAGTCAAGGAAGTTAGCATCGCAACCGCGACGAAAGCAGTGGGCACCCGGTTCTGGAGGCTGCCGGCACGAGAGGCTCGGGAGGTGGCCGTCGACCTCGGGAGACACTAAGTGAGGCTGCCCGGACTTGCAGCACCTCATCCCCGCAGGTCCGGTGCGCCAACAGCTCTTCCCCTTCGTATCAGGACGGAAGCGGCCCACACCACAGTCATCGGAGCGCCCCGTCATCTGTTGGGTCCAGGCAGCACGGAACGGAGGCCAATGACGAGTTAGGCCTAACCTACCAGTCCGAAGACGACCGAGACACGCCCGACGAAGTCAAGCGGCGCGTTGGGTGGAAGCGACCGACGACGACCACGGTAGCTTGCCGAGGACGTCGTCGATGGACTCGACGAGATGTCACGACACGGCCACGGAGTCGACGTGGTGAACCGTAAGAACGTTCGGTTACCAAACTTCCATTGGCTATAGACTGGCTGGGGCTAGAGTCGACCCCAGGCTGGATTGTAGCTAGTTCTTGTTTGGATTATTATGTATATGTTTTGTTATTGAGTTAACTTTCAGTGTTAACGGACTTTTGCCATTTTGTTTGATAAAGTGTATATGTCGTGCCAGCACGGTCTCCTGCCTCTCTCACTCTCAATCCCATCTTTCGCAAGCGCTCCCGAGATAACACACATGCATATATTGTAAGTACAGTACAACTCGGGAAGTATTGAAACATTGTTATAGTAAAAAAAAAAATCCTCCTTAGCGCTTCTGTGACCGCGGAAAATCTGTTGTTTTTGGGTAGTACAGGACATATTTTTTTCCTGTCACAGAAAATGATTGATGCTAAAGTATAGAGTATCAAATGATAGAGGAAAAATTGGCCTTTCTAACAGTATTAATTCCAAACAACAGATTTATTAAGAATATTATCAAAAAAGTATCAGAAAAAATGTAACAAAAAATTTGGTAAAAACATCAGCACGGCTCTACAGGAGGTAAACGTAAAAGAAAATTTGGAATATACACTTTGAATACAAGGCCCTTATAGAATAATACTGCAAATGTTAGCTCTGCTAGTACAAAGGTTATTTACATACATGCAGACATATAAGCACTACACTTGAACCTCATTATAACAAAGTTGCATTTGACATGAAAATAACTTCGCTATATCCGAAAATTCGTTATAAGCGTATATCCGAACCACTGTATTACCAAGACTATTCTTCATTTACTTTGTTATAACCGATAATTCGTTATATCAGTGTTCGTTATATCAAGGTTTGAGTGTAGTGCCTCTCACGCCACCGCGTGAAGCACTTTCTCGACATGGTGAAACAGCTGCACATGTTTCATAGAATTTTTCTGCTCCACTTTCCGTTCTTTGTAGTATATTTTGCAGTTCCGGTATTTTAAAATTTTCTTGGGTTGATGCTGGGAACCCTGAGGCACCTTCCCGTGGATACGTTGAAATGAACTGTGTACCCCATTTCCGAATCTGCCAAAACCCATAATTTGTATCCCCATTTCACCACATTGTCCTCATGTACTGCCGAATACCAGGCTGACCTTTAGATTTTACCATTATCTCAACCACGGAACGGTAGCATGCATGAATCGTTCATGTGTTGCAGTAGAGAAGAAATGCGGTGAAGCTTCCCGTGCGATGCAACGGTCGTCTTCTTCAGATCCAACGAGCAAGGCAAGCAACGGCTTGAACCTTTTCCGTGGTATTACCGATGGTGGAAGAAGGCCTGACAATATGTGTCGTCGACTGCAATAGCAGTGCAGTTGCGGGACTTGGACGATTGCCACGTACACCAGAAGTCCGATGAACATGCTCATCTCCTCCTCAGTGACCTCCCTCCAGGATCCATCCCTCTCACTGTGCGTTGGCTTTTCGAAAATATGCATCAACCCATACTTGTTCGTGTGGTTGCATACCTCTCTGACGACTTGTTTGATGAAAAACAACATTAAGAAGTCGCCGCGCGGCACTCCGGAGCGCTAGGTCAAGGTCCACTCTACGCCGTCTTCGCGGAGAAAACTTCACTCTGTGCAGTTGACGCCAAGTGGTCCTGCCCGAAGGAAATTGACACCCTGCAGACAAGAGCTGTAACCTTTAGGACGTGCCGGATATGTTTTTCATCAATGCGCGGCAGTGATAAAACGGCCCGAGGAGAAAGTGAAACTTACCGGCGGATACCTGCTGATGTTCTGGGGCGGTTTGACGCACTTTGGCCGAACCGAAGCCTCCTTCTCTGTCTGTGCGGCTACCATCATCCAGAGGTTCCAGCTCACATTGATCGGAATCCTTCAAAATTTTGCGTTCCCGTGGAGCATCAGCGAACGATGTCCATGCCATAACTGAAACCACGAGCGTTCGTCTCCCCGACTGCGAAGGAGCTTTAAAAATCCTCCCGCGGTTTAGAAAAGAAACACAAAAGTGAAAGTGATAAAATACTTCGTCTTTTACTCTTTAATTGGTGCTAGCTGTCCTGAAGCGCTCGGAGAGCACTAAAATTTGAATTTATTCATTGATAACATCGATGGGAATAGGCACGGTCACGAGAGTGTTAGGATGCTGTTTTGTAGTCCTTGAAGAAGCTGTGACGGTGCCTTGAAAGTCCTTGAATATCCTTGATTTTCTTTTTTGAAACCTGTACGAACCCTGTAATTGGTCAGCTGATCTCTGAAGTTACTGAAAATGTGGAAGACCTTTTGTGGCACACTTGAATTAAAAACAGCGCAAAAGACAGAGGACCAGCAAAAGAAGGACACAGACAACAGCGTTGTGTCCTTATTTGACTGGTCCTCTGTCTTCTGTGCTGTTTTTATTCCTAGTACATTGGTGGGTGCTATCATTCCCGGTAAAGTCGTTTGTGCCTCATGGCGCACGTGCGTCTCGCGTATCAGTCGCAGTTAGGTTCCGAGTGAGAGGTGGCGCCGCCTAGCGGGAAAGGTTAGGCTGGCACACAGAAAACAGCAGCGAGTCTCTTTGAGGTTTGGCGGCGTGCTCAGATGGATGTCTCTTGCAGCATGGGGATGATACTGCGGCTTGCTTCCCGTGGACCCCTCGTGGTGAGTCGAATGTCGGCGAAGCCGCATTCGCAGTACCTTGTATATTAGCTATGTTGCTTGTGTGTGTTATGTTCTCTGTTTATTGTATTGGCATTTTATAAGGTTACTTAGCGTGTTACTAGTTATGTATTAGATTCAGCTGGCAAGCTTGCCCTGATGTAAAAGCAGTGTTTAATAAATGTACATGTGGTTGTTGCTCGACGTCTACTGGCTCCGTGTGTTTCAAGAGCGGCGGTCCTCTCAGACTCCACAATGTCCTACCAACTCGCCCAAGCATGCACTTTAGCTTTTGTGGCACATTGTGGCTTTGGTGGCACAGAGAGTCGAGAAGTGCAGCTAAGCTCTCTGTGACAAAAAAAAATATCACTGTACGGACTAGCCAGTAGGCATAGGACAAGCCAAAATGGCTCAAGCAGTCAGCGAATACATCAGGCTTCATCATTGGGGGATTCGTCTCGCAACTGTGTTTTAATTGTTCATACATTTCAAGAAGGTATGTATTAAAGAGGTTCTACATTGTTACTGGCCAATAATTAGATCATTCCAATAGCTTTGTCGCTTTACCACTTGATAATGTTCAAGGACAACTGATATTTCTGCTCCGATTTTATAATTGCATGCTAGTTCAGGAACTGAAGCATGCATATGGTACAGTAATTTACACAACTGCCGCGCCCCCCTCCCCCCAGTAGCACATGTCAAACAAGCAAACAAACAAACCAACAAACAAACAAACAAACAAAGAAAATAACATCTGTGACTGCATTCCTCAATGGAATTACAGTAATGTAGCAAATTGGGCTAGTTTGAGCTACAACGCCTGTATCGTGTACTTCTGTGTCTTGTCTTGTTTGCACTGGCCGTCACGAGTCCGTATTTTCCGGTGTATAAGTCACACCTTTGTATAAGACGCACCCCCTACTTTTTACGACCTTCACGGGAAAGTATGATATATAAGACGCACCTTTGTATAAGACGCATCTATTTTTAACTCTGTCAACACGTACCCACGTAGAGTACATTCATTTCGAAATACGTAGTCACGCACGGCACTGAGTATCTGTAAGCAGCAATTTAAGGTGCAGAAAACCACTATTTATTCTACTAGATTCGAAGCCACATCCTCCGGCGCACTGTCAAAAGTCCTTCCGCCTCGGTTGGTAGCATCGCGGGGTTGCTGTCGTCGGTTTCTGAGCAACTTTTACGCAGCGTTGTAAGCACCTTGAAGCACATCGTTGGCGTTGCCTCTACTATGGTGGCTATCGTACTGACCATACCTCTACGGCATTACGAGACTTGGCAGGAACACATAAACAATGAACGCGCTGCACGGTTACCACCTACACACATGACATGCCTACACACACGCATACAAAGCGTAAATGGCGACCGGAAGCCGGAAGCTGCGACTACTGCTGGACTGCAGCGACGTCTCACACGGAAAGTGATGATGATGATAACGAAGTGGTACTTCCGCTTTTGTAACTGATATTGTGGGCGCTACAACGTTACTATGAACCGTTGTGGTGTTTTTTTTTTATTTATTGCCTCAGTTCCGTGGGTTTAATGCTTCGTTTAAGAACAAACAATTCGAACAGTACAATGGGGCACGCGACGGCGGTGGCTTTTATTGCAGCCGTAATCTCCGTGGTAGCCGCACTGCTTGAACAGCAAGTAGCTGACATCTAAGATCACAGCCGCTTCATTGTTATAACAAAATTAGATATATTTTTACGAATGCTTTCGTGGTCAGTTTATCGTACTCAACGGTCTCACAGAATCGCGTGATTTTTTGCATACATGACGCACCGTTGTATAAGACGCACCAGCAAAAATATATAAAAAAAAAGATGTGTCTTATACACCAGAAAATACGGTATGTCCTCAATGGAAACTTATTTTGCATGAAAACTTGTAAAAATTGAGGCCTGAGAAAATAAATGTTTAACATTGAATTTATTATTTGGCTTTTCTTTTTTTTTATTCTATTTGGTATTCAATTTGAAAGCTACTAATAGGTATTTGCAAACTACAATAAAAAGGGGAATATAGGTAAGTTAAAAAAAAAAACGCCAAAGAAAGTCGACCGGTCATCGGCAGAAAAAATTCGGAAGTCTGGCCGCTGAAGTCAACCGCCTCGATCACAATCATCGGTGTTGCTTTGATTACTACCAGTGCCGTGCCGTGGGCGGCCTCATTTTGCGTTTTTGTTCTTGTCTTGTGAATCTATTTAGGCTCTGAGCTGCTTTTCTTCTGCTGTTCTCGACCAGTGTCCGACGACAGTTCACTGTAGCGGTCAAGAAAACAGCGATCGAATTCGCGAAGTCACGTAGAAATCTGGTAGCACACTGTGAGTCCGAAGGGTGTGAAAGATATGTCGGGATGCTAGCGCAGGCAAATGTGAGCAAGAATTGAGTCGCACACAATAACTGAAGTCTTATCATTGTGCAGACTGCGCCATCTCGCCGGATATTCTTTCTTTGTTGCTTCCCACGATGGTGGCAGCTCCGATTGCAGCAGCATGTATGGCTACAATCGGCTGGCAGATCGAGTGCACCACAAAAGCATTAGCTACTGGGAGGTGCTGAAGGATCGATCAGGAAAAAACTTTGTTTCGGTGCCAGACCGCTGCGTATCTAAAGCTGGAGACACAGGTTGCCGAGTTTATCCGGGAGCTACGCTCGCGTCATGACTTAGGTCATGACCAAATTAGAACTATCAAGATGGTTGCGACGTTTGATGAAGATAATGCTTGAGCCCATCTTTTGGCTCTCTGCCATGTGGAACTTGCATGTACACACACGTGTAAATAAATGGCATTTTCATTGTGCACCATTTAAAATTGCCTTTGTTTCATGGTAAAGGTGCCTTCTGATACTTTGGCCACTCCATGTACGTTATTTTTCTTCGATTTACTGTGGTCCGAAGTCGGGGGGGTTTGACTTTACGGTTTTTACGGAACTACAGTCGAACCCGACTATATCGAACCCGTTTACATCGAATTATCCTGTATATCGAACAACTTCTGAACACGGCATAGTTACAGTGAGAATATATAGCGAAAATTACGGTTACATCGAACAAGAATAGCAGTGACTCCCGATATATCGAACGTCAAGCGGGGCAAAAGTACTCTCAGAAGTTGGCTTTCTCTCGTAGCGGCGGGGAAAGTGGCGCTTTTTCCCACCGCCCACTCCAAAAGTGGTTTAACCCGGCGGCGCATGACCCGCTCTCCCTACTGTGACCGCACCGTGTCAGTCGAGCCGTCGTCACCCCCCTGCAAAAAACGATCCCGACCCGCCCGCAGAGCTTGCTTAGACAGCCAATCAGGGCCTCTTGCACTCTCGTCGTCTTCCTGCATCTTCCTGCATTTCTCGTTTGTTGTGCTTTGCACCGTGTGCCTGTGCCGTGATGGCTAGCGTGAAGCGGCAGAATTTGCCTTTCGCCGTGAAGCTCGAAATTATAGAGTCGAACGTGGTGAGAAGAACTCGGACATCGCGGCAGCGTACGAGATTCCGAGGAGCACTCTCGGCACGATCTTGAAGAATAAGGGGGAGATTAGGGATAAAGCGGACAACAGACCCGGTGCCCGTGGCGGCCGACGCATACGCATGGCCGTGTATGAAGACGTCGAGGCAGCCGTGTACAAGTGGTTCGTTGACGTTGGGTCGTGTGACGTCCCCGTGTCCGGCCCCATGGTCGAACAAAAAGCAAAGGACATGGCTTTTCTCCTTGGCAGGGAGGATTTGCAAGGTGGCTTTGGTTGGCTACAGCGGTTCAAAGAAAGGCACGAGATTGTTGGCAAAGCGGTTACTGGTGAAAGCTGAGCTGTGGACTTCGACAGTGTGAACACATGGATGCAAGAAAATTGGCCCGACATTACAGCAAGATATGAACCCCAGGATATCTTCAACGCCGATGAAACCGCTCTGTTTTGGCAAATGCTTCCAAATAGGACACTTGTGTGTCGGTGTGGCAAATCTCACGGCAGCAAAGTGAACACGGCCCGTGTATCTGTGCTGTTAGCAACCAATTTGGACGGATCAAAAAAGCTTCGGCCCCTAGTTGTAGGAAAAAGCAAGTCGCCGTGGTGCCTTCGGAATGCCCTGTAACTTCCAGTGATGTACCGGTCAAACACAAAGGCGTGGATTACTGGGGAGCTTTTCAGCAAGTGGCTGTCATTGTGGAACGATGATTTGATAAGTGAAGGTCGCAAAGTGTGCTTGCTTGTGGACCGGTGCAGTGCGAGTTTCAGTGCGAGTTCGTCGCACCGCTGCAGTGCGAGTTTCAGCAACATTGAGGTGCGCTTTTTGCCTCCAAATACCACGTCAGTTCTACAACCCCTAGATCAAGGCGTAATACGCTCGCTGAAAGCCGGCTCTCGGAAGCGCCTGGTAGAGAGACTGCTGCTAAACCTTCGTTTCGGCAGGGAGCTCAAGATTGACTTGCTCGTTGCCCTTTTTATGCTGAGTGAATCCTGGGCAGACGTTACAAACGAAACCATCCGAAAGTGCTTCAGACATGCCGGCTTCCATGTGCCCGGTGATGACTCTGAAAATTCTGATGAGTGCAACGAAGCCATTGCCGGTGTTGCTGAAGTTTGGTGCGAGCTGTCGAAATTTCTGGAAGCTGTTGACGGATCAACGGTCGACGAGTTTGGGAGTGCAAATGATGTCGCAACCACGGGTGAGCTCGAAAACGAAGTCTACATTGCCGACATCGTACCGAGCACAAGTGAAAGCAGGCACAATGACCAAAGCAACGACGATCCTTTGCCCACATCCTCAGAGGTGATTGGTGCTCTCGCACTAGTCTGGCGCTTCTGCGCGAATTTGGAAGGTTGCGGCCTCGCCTGCTCCGACTGTTTAGACAGTGTTGAGAAATGCGTGCTGTCGCAGGCAGCGAAGTTGCTCAAACAGAAAGAAATGGAAGACTATTTCAAGCGCAACTAAGCTAGCTTCGTCAATAAAGCGCTTTTATGAATGGTGTGTGAATTTATGACGTCCAATTCTTTAGCAGGCTTATATCGAATTATGCCCTTTATCGAACTGACGGGCGTTTTTTTTGCGAGTTCGATATATCCGGGTTTGACTGTACTTTTTATACAAAACCGCTACAGTAAAAGCTCGTTAATTCGAATTCCACGGGAACGCTGAGCAATTTCGAATTAAACAAAATTCGAAATAATGAAAGTGAGCAAAAATGGGTGGATTTTGGGGGTGGGGCCACGAAAAATATTTATTGGCCAAAAAAGTCGGTGATGACCATCTGCTTCTTTTCTCTGAATGCCACAGCTGCGGCTCTCTGTTCCAGCGCGCGGACGCGGCGCAGGGAATCCTCTTCACCCTCTTCAAAGCTGAAGAAGAGACGCGCCACATTAAGTGCCTCCATCACCGCAGAAGCTGACGGGCGCACAGGCGCTTCGTCATCTTCGTCTTCCTCACCTTCTGGCTCTTCAGCAACAGGCTGCGCACCGGCTACTTGAGCGATAATGTCCTCATCAGTCAGGGCACCACACACCGATGCACCGGTGTCAACTTCAACATAATCGGCAAAACGTACGCCCCGAAGAGTGTCGCGCAGTGCCACTGGCATGAGCTCCTCAGCCCCGTCCACGTCGACGTCACAACTATCCTGCGCACTTCCAGCTGCAAATCCACTGTGGCGGAAACAGTTTGCGATTGTGGTCGCGGTCACCTGTTCCCATGCGCGCACCAACATGTGCATGGCAGTGAGCAGCGTAATGCCGAAGTCCTTCCTGTCGCCCGCACACAAAATCATTCTCTCCAGCATGTGACGCCTATAAAAGCACTTGATGTTCCTTATCACACCCTGGTCCATTGGCTGTAGGGCCGCAGTCGTATTTGCTGGAAGGAACACTAACTTTGTTGCTCTCAGCTCAACGTCGGCTTTGTGCGCCGAACAGTTGTCGACGACAAGAAGAACGCGTCTGCCGCCCAGTTCCATTCGCCTGTCGAATTTCAGTAGCCACTTCCTGAATAGGTCACCTGTCATCCAGGCTTTCTTGTTTGCGGCGTACTCCGTCGGCAGTGACCGAATGTTTTTGAAGCACCGTGGCTTGAGTGCTTTGCCAATCACAAAAAGGGGGACCTTTTCCGTACCGGTCATATTTGCGGCGACCAGAACAGTGACACGCTCTTTGCTGCGCTTGCCGCCGGCACAGCTGTCTTCCTTGTAGGTGATCGTCTTGTCTGGCTGCAACTTGAAAAATAACGCTGTCTTGTCAGCGTTAAACACATCCTGTGGTGAGTAGCTCTCCAAGTACTGCTGCAGGGTGTCGCTTCTCCAAGTAGCGCATGTTTCGGCGTCCACTTCCTTTGCCTCGCCGGATAACGTGCGGAATATGAGATTGTGCCGCTCCCTGAAACGATGAAACCATCCCTCGGAGGCGACAAAGTCTTCAATGTCCAAGCGCAGGGCGAAATCTGCTGCCTTGGCCATGATGATAGGGTCGCTCAGTGCGATACTCTGGGCTCTCATTTCTTTAACCCAGATAATCAAAGCGGACTCCAGTTCCGGGAACTTCGCTGTCCTTAGCCTTTTTCGACTGGCGCCAAAATCCTCGGCTTCATAGGCGTTTTCAATGGCCGTCCTGTTGCGTATGTAGGTTGACAACGTGCTCGGAGGTATGCCGTGCTTCCTCGCAATTTCGTATTTGCTCGAGTTCCCTTGGTCAACCTCTCGCAAAATCTCCACCTTCTCCTTGACAGTCTTCGCGCAGTAGTTTCCCCGCGGCATCTTGCAACTTCGATGCGGAATAAGACGGCTTGACGGCGTGAACGAACAACGTGCTCGAGGAACAAAGTGACGCTGCCGGGTGCGGCCTAGGACTGCTAGGACTACTCCGCCGACTCCTCAGCGTCCCGCGGGTCCCGCGTATACAAGTGGCGCCAGGCGCTGAGATAGCGGGAGGGCTACGGAAAAAAAAAAAATTGCTCCCTGGATTTCGGAGGCCATACTTTGCTCGCCCTTTGCTCGGAGGCCACTTGAAGCTCGAAAAAACCGGTCGTGCCACCTATCGGTCGGCCGTAAAAGCTTCCACTAGTGTTTGACGATGATGACGCTCGGCGGCGTGCGCTTCGAATTATCCGTAGAGGCGGCAATTTCTGTTCGAATTAACGAACCGTTTTACACATGGTCTCCTATGCACTGCGGACCGGACTGCAGCGACCATTTCGAATTATCCAAAATTTCGAATTATTGAGGTGTGAATTAACGAGCTTTCACTGTATTTAAGTAGTACTTGGAATACTGCAGTGTTTGCTAGTGAAATCCTGTGACTGGTGCAGCATAGCTTTGTGTGCCACTGAAGCTCCTTGATATTGGCTGCAGGTTTTGGGGGACACGCTGTACTGGACGGACTGGCAGCTGCGGGCAGTGCTGTCATGCTCCAAGCAGACTGGGGGCCACAAGCGCACAGTGCTGGTGGGAGAGCTGGACCCCATGGACATCCAGGCGTACAGTCCTCTGCGACAACCCAAGGGTCGGTACCAGAGGCTCTCTCTGCTTGCCACTTGTGCTCACACCAACAGTGTGCAGGTGAGGGCTCCCAGTGCAGCTACAACAATGGCGGCTGCTCTCACCTGTGCCTGGTGTCATCCGAGGCACCCTTCTACAGCTGTGCCTGTCCAACTGGTGTACGGCTCCTCAACGACTCGCGCACCTGCGCTAAAGGTTTGCATCTCTTGTTTCGTGAGGTCAGTGGGCAAATGTGGGACACGGGTCGGCCAGGTATGTGGAGGAAGCACCCAGAGACCTTTATGTACGGGTCGGCAGGCATAGGCCTATACACGGAGGCAGCAAGTAAGTCCTATCGCGAATAGCCGTTGAGAGTTGCACAACTCAATTTCGCTGCCTCAGCTGGGGCCACTCGTGGCCGGATTAGAAGCACAACGCCATTTCAGTCATTTCACAGACATTTCACAAACTGTTGTGAAATTCTAGAACACGTCATCGCTTCACATATTTACAGACATCTGGAATACAGTAATTTCTTTTTCAAAAATCAACATGGTTTCCAAAAGGGCTTTTGGTGTGAAACTCAGTTGTTTGAATTTACCACAGAGCTTCGTGCAAGTATGGACAATAATTATCAAACTGATTGCGTGTTCCTTGCGTATTCGAAGGCGTTTGACCCGGGTTGCACATTGTCGCTTGACATCGAAACTTTCTGCCCTGAAATGAGACTCCCTTACTCTATTGTGGCTTCGCAATTTCCTGTCTAATCGTCAGCAGTGCACAACAGTTTTTCTTCCCTATCTGACGTTTCTTCAGGTTGCTTTTCCTCATGTTCACCTTCCGCAGCATGTCTCTTCTTGCATCAGTGTATTTGCGGACGACTGCATTATTTACCGTCCAATTAAGAACAGTGAAGATCACCTCTCACTCCAAAACAACCTCGACGTAATTAATGGTAGGTGTAGTGCATGGCCCGTGACACTAAATGTCTCAAAATGCAAAGTAATGTCGTTCACACATAAACCCAGCATATCCGAATTTTCCTACAGCATTAATCATTCCATTCTCTAAACTGCAACACAATATCGGTACTTGAGTGTAATACTGGCACCTAATCTATCCTGGTCCGACCACATTGGGGCAACCTCTGCCAACTAGGCTTGTGCGAATAGTAAATTTTACGTTGGAAGCGAATTTGAAGTGAATAGTGATTTTGTCGAATAATTCCAAATCGAATTCGAATGGTATAGTCGAGCCCGACTATATCGAACCTGTTTATATCAAATTATCCCGTATATCGAACAATTTCTAAACACGGTAGATTTACATTGAGAATATATAGCAAAAGTTACTGTTACATCGAACGAAAATAGCAACGACAACCGATATATCAAAGCTCCATGTGCCTCAAAAGTGCCCCAGCAAGTTGGCTTTCCCTCGCGGTGGCGGGGAAAACTGCCAGCGCCACCCTAGAAAAAGTGGTTTAGACCCAGTTGTGCACGGGCGAACACCCCCCTGCAACAAATGATCCTGGCCCGCTCGCAGCGCTTACAGCCAATCAGAGGCCGTCGTGCTTTCTCCGAGGCGCGGAGGCAGTAGAAGTGAGCGCCATTTTTTCTTTCTTTATGCTTGTGTGCCTGCTGCTGCCTGTTTTCCTCGAGTCCTCATTCAGCGTGGTCCGTGCTGGTGGTGTTGCCTGTTGGTGCTCTGTGAACTTTATTGGCGCGCTGTCGTCATGGCTTGTGCAAAGAGGCAGAATTTGCCGTTAGCCGCGAAAACTCGAAATCATAAATCGGGTCGAGCGCGGTGAAAAGAAGTCCGACGTCGCCACCGCGTACAAAATTCCAAGGAGCACCTTGAGTACTATCCTGAAGAACAAGGCAGACATCAGGGCCATGTCGGACAAAAGGCCAGGTGCCCGTGGCGCCCGACGTGTGCGCACTGCTGTGTACGAAGATGTTGAAGCGGCCGTTTACAAATGGTTTGTGGACGTTCGGTCGCGAAACATCCCGGTGTCCGGCCCTATGATCGAGCAGAAAGCCAAGGACCTTGCTTTCCTGCTTGGCAGGAATGATTTCCGAGGCGGTTCAGGCTGACTCCAACGGTTCAAAGAATGGCACGACATCGTTGGCAAAGCTGTTACAGGTGAAAACAGAGCGGCGGACCTGGACAGCGTAGACAAATGCTTGAGGAAAACTGGCGAGATATCGCAGCAAGATATCAAGCCCAAGATATCTTCAATGCGGATGAAACTGCTCTATTTTGGCAAATGTTGCCAAACAAGACACTTGCGTGTCGTGGCGACAAGACTTGCGGCGGCAGGGCAAACAAAGCTCGTGTGTCCGTGCTGTTGGCAGCTAATTTAGACGGATTGAAAAAGCTTCGACCTCTGGTTATCGGGAAAAGCACGGCACCGCGGTGTTTTTGAAATGCGCTGTCGCTTCCAGTTACCTACCGAGCAAACTCAAAAGCGTGGATGACCGGGGAGCTTTTCGGCAGGTGGCTATCGTCGTGGAATGATGATTTGGTAGGCGAAAATCGCAAGGTGTGCCTGCTCGTGGACAATTGTTCATCGCACCACTGCAGTACGACCTTCAGCAACATCGAGCTTCGGTTTTTGCCCCCAAACACTACGTCTGTACTGCAACCACTGGCGTTATACGCGCACTGAAAGCCGGCTATCGGAAGTGCCTGGTGGAGAGGCTGCTGCAGAACCTTCGTGTCGGCAGGGAGCTTAAGATCGACTTGCTCGGAGCTCTTTCTATGTTGAGTAGATCGTGGGCAGATGTCACGAAGGAGACGATCCAGAACTGCTTTAGGCATGCCGGCTTCTGCATGCCTGGTGATGACACCCCAAATTCCGATGACAGCACTGAAGACACCGCAGGTGTTTCCGCCGAAGTTTGGAGCGAGCTGGCAGAGTTCCCGGGAGCTATCGACGGATCGACATTCGACGAGTCCGTCAGTGCGGACGATGATGTCGCCATCGTGGGTGAGCTACAAGATGAGGACTACGTTGCAGACGTCGTGCCGACTACGAGCCAAAGCGACAGCAATAAGGAAATTGACGATGGCCCATTGCCTACATCATCATCATCATCAGCCTGTCTAAGCCCACTGCAGGGCAAAGGCCTCTCCTATGTTCCGCCAACCAACCCGGTCCTGTGCTTTCTGCTGCCACGTTATACCTGCAAACTTCTTAATCTCATCTACCCACCTAATTTTCTGTCTCCCCCTCACGCGTTTGCCATCTCTTGGAATCCAGTCAGTTACCCTTAATGACCACCGGTTATCCTGCCGACGTGCTACGTGACCGGCCCATATCCATTTCTTCTTCCTGATTTCAACTATGATGTCCTTAACCCCCGTTTGTTCCCTGACCCACTCTGCTCTCTTCCTGTCTCTTAAGGTTACACCTATCATTTTCCTTTCCATCGCTCGCTGCGTCGTCCTCCATTTAAGTTGAACCCTCTTTGTAAGTCTCCAGGTTTCTGCTCCGTAGGTAAGTACCGGTAAGATGCAGCTGTTATATACCTTCCTCTTGAGGGATAGTGGTAGATTACCATTCATGATTTGATAATGCTTGCCGAATGAGCCCCAACCCATCCTTATTCTTCTAGTTATTTCACTCTCATGGTTCGGCTCCGCGGTTACTACCTGTCCTAAGTAGACGTACTCCTTTACAACTTCCAGCGTCTCGCCACCTATCGCGAAGCGCTGTTCCCTGCCAAGATTGTTCCACATTACTTTAGTTTTATGCATATTAATTTTCAGACCTATTCTTCTACTTTCCGTATCCAGTTCAGTAATCATGAGCTGTAATTCGTCTCCCGCGTTACTCATCAATGCAATGTCATCAGCGAATCGCAGGTTACTGAGATACTCTCCATTAACTCTTATCCCTAATTCTTCCCAATCTAGGGCCCTGAAAACCTCCTGTAAACACGCGGTGAATAGCATTGGAGAGATCGTGTCTCCCTGTCGTACGCCCTTCTTTATTGGGATTCTGTCGCTTTCTTTATGAAGGACTATAGTGGCTGTGGATGCGCTGTAGATTTCTTCCATTATGTTTATATAAGCTTCGTCGATGCCCTGATTCCGCAGTGCTTGCATGACTGCTGTGGTCGCGCAGCGCAGCGAGAATCGTTTCGAATGACGTATCCTTTAAGTGACTCGGCGCCACTAGCGCCTTGGCCAGCTGAAAGGTGGCGGGACCGCATCGGCTGAGAAATGTCGCCCTTTTCTTGGCAGCGTCCGTGATGCTCTGTGCCTCCAAGAAGAATTCGAAGCATTGCGCGTAGTCTTCCCATTCTTCTGGGTGGTTTATATCGAAAGCCTCGATCCCGTCTGCAGTGGCGGCCGTCATCGTGACAAGTACGCACTGGAGCTGCTGGGGCTAGTTTTCCTTTGCGGTTGTGTCCATCGACTCTCCGTCGCCAGTGTTATATAACGTGGGTCGTACGACGCGGCAACGTGGGCACAGAGCGGTATCGGCAACGCTTCTTTATAGCCATCACTGAACCAAACGAGACTGAGAACAACTGGAAACACATTGGTATATATATACATCTGCTTCCGGGAGATGGCGCTCTTCGATACAGGGTTGCTTGAACAGGGTTGCTTCAATACAGGGTTGCTTCAATACACAACAACATCGCTACATCTGCCCCCGGCAGATGACGCTCTTCAATGCAGGGTTACTTGATCAGGCTACGCAATATGCTGACTACAGCGGCTAGTGTCAGTACACAGCAGTATTGGTATTGTGTAAGGTTACTTAGCGTGTTACTAGTTGTGTATTAGATTTGGCAGGCAAGCTTGTCCTATATAAAAGTGTTTAATAAATCTACACGTGTTGTTGCACAACCATTTGAACCATCTCCGTGTGTTCCGACAGTGGCGATATCTTCAGACCCCACAGGAGTCGCTCCTCTTTCTGTTTATTTCTGCAGTGCACTTTCATTGCACATTCTGCAGTGGATGTTGAACCAACCATGCGCCATGGTCATGACATTGCAAGCAGCAGTCATGGTTCCTGGGAATGTGGTCAAAGTATGCCTCGACGAGGAAGCGCAATCTTCTGTTTTCATGCAGGTTTACAGACACGAGCACCGCTGCATGGTCTTCAAGCTGCACTTTTGCATTGAAAGCTGTTACAAAATCACAACAACAGACGTTTTTGGTGCTGTAGTTGTCCGCCGCCGCTGGTGTCTGTAACCGCTATTGTGTGAAATGAGAAAAAAAGACATCCAGGATGGAACGGGATTCGAACCTGGGCCTTCTGCGTGGCAGCTGAATATTCAGAGCCACGCCGGTGCTTGAAAATCCTTTGCAAAAAGACCCTATCAGGCTTCATGTCGGGAAGGAACCACGTTAACATGTGTAGTATAGCGTGGTAGAAGAGTACAATAACAAGCAGGCATCCCACAATGCGAATTGTATATCCAGGCGTCACACACAATGCGAATTGCGTAACATGTGGGTCATTGAATGCTTCCAACCCATTACAAAAGGCTCGGGCATAATACTTTGTCATCGGCCACAGCGTCACCGAAAAGCCACATAATGTGTTACAGGTGTGTCGCAGCTACCACGCTTCTCTGCAGAATGACGAGTTATGGCATATTGGATGCTTCCCTATTTCACAAAAGTTATGATAATTTATAACGCAGTGGGTGCCTTGCAAGTGTACCTCTATAAGTAGCCCCAAGAGAGTTTACAATGGGCTCTAGAAAAGCTGCTCTTCCAGCTTTTGCTGGGACTGTACTGCATATTTGGGCAGGCCTGTTTTTTTTTTTCATTTTAGGAGTCCAAAATTTTGAGTGGCTCCTTCAGGAAACTATGGCCACGAAGTCAAACTGCAAGTCATTACTGGTTTAGCTTACTAAACAGTTCTTACAGTATTGCAGTGCTTTGGCAAGTGTACGCCACTGCCCTGGTTAACCTCTATGCCTTTGGTTTTACCTTTTTCTGCATAACTGGTAACTGCAATCATTTTCACTTAGGTGCGGAGCAGATCCTACTGCTGGCACGCCGCAAGGATTTGCGGCGTATCTCACTGGACACGCCGGATTACACCGATGTGGTTTTGCCCCTGCGAGGTCTCAAGCATGCCATAGCGCTGGACTATGACCCTGTCGAGGGCCGTGTTTACTGGACAGATGATGAGCTTTGTCTGATCCAACGGGCATTCCTCAACGGTACGGGCCAGGAGGCTGTGGTGACACTTGAAGTGCAGCACCCCGATGGCCTAGCTGTAGATGTGGTGGCGCGCAACCTCTACTGGACAGACACGGGCACGGACCGCATTGAGGTGGCCCGACTCAATGGCACTGCACGCAAGGTCCTCATTGCCGAGGGCCTCGCCGAGCCTCGAGCCATTGTGCTTGATCCACCACAGGGGTGAGTAACTGCAGAGCTGTAAAGACTCATTCACACCCACGACCAGCACCGGTCGCGTGACCAAGTTGGTCGCAAAGCGACTACTTTGGCTCACTCGCTCGCTCCTCAATTTTTAAGTCGCATGACTGCAGTCGCAAACCTCTGAACCCATCAGATGTGCAGAAACAGGATGTCAGCTTATTTTACGGGACAATAGCAGTGCAAGCAGACGTGAATTCTGTCTGACAATGGGTCGCACGTAGGCATAGGTCGGCAAATAAATTGGAGCTCACTCAGACTCACTCACGAAATATATTTTGCTCTGATGGCTCACTCGGACTAGCACTCACCGAAATTCTCTGCAGCAGGACTCACTCGGACTCAGACTCATTAAACTTTTTTTCATCGGGACTTGCTCGGACTCAATCACCAACGTATTACCCAGCCGGACTCACTCAGACTCCCGGCTTGGCCCGAGTCTGAGTGAGCCGACTTGCGAGTCCGTTAGCGTAAAATGAACTTTTACGATCATGGTGACACTGCTCATTAACACCAATATCTCACATAATCGGTGCTCTACGATAGGCCTTTCGATCTTGTATCTTTTCAAATACGAAGTATCAGTTGTTTCAAATCAGTAAGGGCATTTTTATGAAATACGTGACTCGCATCAGATATTTTGATTGGGAAATTCCCGTAGAAGTGTTTGCTGGGGTAGGTCATGGCCTCCTCCCCCCCTAACTCACGCCTCTGATCAATAAATATTGATGTGGCACATGAACATAAGTTCGTTGAGATATGTGTGAATAGACTTGAGTATAAACGTAAGCCGATGTAAGGCTGATAGTAATGCTCAAGATGAGTAGATAGGACTATAGGTCGGCAATGAAAGTTGGAGCTCGCTCAGACTCGCTCATGAAATAAATTTTTCGGTTAGGGCTCACTCAGACTCCGACTCACCAATATTTTCCTCAATTGGACTCACTCGGACTCAGACTCACTAAAATTTTCCACAACCGGACTCCCTCCAACTCAAACTCATCAAAATATTACTCACCCAGACTAACTGAGACTCACGGCCCAATCTGAGCCTGAGTGAGCCGACTCATGAGTGAGTTTGCCGACCTATGCACGTAGGTGTGACAATCAGTCGCTTTGAGTTGCTTCTTGGTCTACAGCTGCAAATGGTTGCGCGACCAGTGCTAGTCGCACGTGCGAATGAGCCTTAACAAATGTCTGGGTTTGTGCAAGTGTATAGACAAGAGCATGCTTTTTACTACGGACTACTGCAGTTGAACAGACGACGTGCCGAACAGCCTTGATGCTGCTTAGACAATTTGAGAATCTGCACACTGTGATCATAATGTGTGCAACAAATATGGTCTTCAACATTGAATAGTTTTATTTTTACTAATATTTATTTATTTATTACATACCTGCATCGGCAGTGGGCATTACAGCAGGGGGGTTAGAGTACAAATTATGTACAAATTGATCACACACACAAAGCGCGTTAATAGACATCATTGTCCAATATTTTTACAATGTCAGGCGATAGAGCATTCCATTCCCTTATGGTTCGTGCAAAAAAAGAATACCTGAAAACGTCACCTCTGAAACGATACTCGCGGACTTTCAGTGCATGGTCGCGTCTCAACGACACATACCGTATTTATTCGAATATAGGTCGACCTTTTTTTCCCAAAAATGTTGCCCATAATCAGCTATCGACCTATATTCGTGACCAAAGAATCTCGACCTATATTCGCGATCAAAGCGACCAAAAGCACCGCACCTATGGCGTTCAACTGCCGCGCCTGCTGTTCTTCAAGCAGTTCCTGCTACATACGCACATTATATACCATAAAATCTGGTATAAAAACCGTACCCGTTCGCCTTTTCCGACTAAGTAACTAAGAAAAAAAAGTTATTTGTGCAATAGCTGCACACCGCCTTTTCAAAGCCCCCGCGAAATGCAGCCGCTCCGCCATGTTTGCGCTGGAACCCGTGATTTCCCTAGGTAGGCCGTGAAGTCCCTAGCCCCCTAGCTGTGCTGCCTGCCGACGCGCAGCCGCACTGGCACTGGCCTAAGGCCTCACTCTTTGTTGTTTGATCTGACGTGACGGTTCGCATTTGCAAATGCGCGGTTGCGACGGTGTCACGTCGGTAGAGCTACACAGCTGACTTCAAGCGTCAAGTGATACTTTTTGCCGAGAATTCCAGCAATTGTGCAGCTCAGCGTGAGTTCGACGTAAAAGTTGATTAGGGGTTGGCGGAAGCAGCGGGACCGACTGTTCGCGTGCAATGGATAGCGTCGTGCTTTTCGCGGCCCAGCAACTGGCAGGCATGGCGCTCTTGAAAAAGAACTGAGGCTCCGGGCGTCAAGGAGGCCCTGCAGAAGGCCAACAGACCTGGTCGTCATACCGCTAGGTATGACGTCCCGGCTACATTAAGGACCGGGTGGCGAAGAGTTACAAAGAGTGGCTTGAAGGAGGATGCTGCAATGACACCGACGGGACGCCGCGAGAAGGGCTTCCCTCAATGAAGTTGCGACGTGGGTGAAGGACGCGCGGAAAGACTTGCCAGCGCAAATTATCGTGACTGGCTTTAAAAAGTGCTGCATTTCCAACGCAATCGATGGCAGCGAAGTCGACGTCATTTGGGATGCCGAGGATGCCTGCGAAGAATCCGACAACCTTCCTTGCACATCTGACGAACATGACACTCCCGGCAGCGACTAGGGCGCTAAGTTAATTGTAAATAAAGGTGTGCTATGTTTCAATTTTCCTGTTTCCAAAAAAAAAAAAACATGGGTCGACCTATTTGCGAATATTTTTTTTTATTTCTCGTAGAGTGCTATAAGTAGGGGTCGACCTATATTCGTGCCCGACCTATTTTCGAATAAATACGGTAGGTAGGCAACTTGATATATCTTTCTCGATCAATGCCGGTTTTAGAATGGTATACAGAGTGAAAAAATTTGAGTCTTAGGTTTTTCCGACGGTCTTGTAGTGGCTGCCACGATAATTTATGTTTATTGTCTGTCATGCTTAAAGTTCTACTATAATTGCCCAGTACAAACCTTGCCGCCTTGTTTTGTACCTCTTCAAGCTGGTCAGTCAGAACAACTGTGTGCGGATCCCAACAAATACAACCGTAATCAAGTATACTGCGGACATAAGTAAAATACAGCTGCTCCTTTAATTTGCCCGGCAACTGACTGAAATTATGGCGGAGAAAACTCGGCGAACTTATTGCCTTATTCTTAATGTAAGAAATGTGCTTATTCCATCGTAAATCAGACGTTATATATATATTAGAGCTGTGCGAATAGCAAAATTTTGGGTGCGAAGCGCATTCGAATATTGAAGTGTCAGTGCGAATCGAATCGAATATTTTTTGAATACAGTAAAAGATCGTTAATTCGGATTTCTAGGGACCGGAAAAAATGTCCGAATTAATCGAATTATCGAATGGTCGAAATAAACGCAATAAATGCAACAGTTTTTTCAACATACCTTTACTTTACAAGGTAATCGCGGATGCGTCTCTGTTTTCGAGCAGAAATTCGCGCGGACACAATTTTTCTGAGGCCTTCAAGGTGCTCAGCAGCTCGCATGCTGTCTGCAGTGCCAAAACAAAATTCTTTAAGGACGACGAGGGCCTCTGCGGCATCCTTCACAGTACGAGGGGGCCTGTGTGGCTCATAGTGTGGCTGCTCCTCTTCAGGCTCTTCGCTCTCGGATTCGTCGCCATGCATCACTTCCTTGACAATTTGCTCGTCAGTCAGAGAGCCGGCAGTGGCAACGCCATCAATGCCGATATAATCGTCGAGTGTCACTGCATCAGGCATAACACTTCCGAAATCCTGCCCGTCATGGGCACCGTCGTTCGGCGACACTTCGGCCACTGCGGCATCGCTGGAGTTGGGTACAACAAAGCCACTGTGCCTGAAACAGCTGGCAATGGCATGCGCAGGCGTGCTCTGCCACACATACGCGAACAATGCTAACTGCGCTCAGGAGACTCACGTCGTATTGTTTGCCGACGTCATGGCACAGGAGCTACTTCTTGCCGGGAGAGCCCATTTTTTAGGGTACGCAAAACTTCTACTTTGGTGGTGAAGTCCTTGGCCTCGTACTTGGGCCGCTTCGCCAGGCGTTGCCATCGGCGGAGAGTTCATTCACACGAGAAGTCAGTACAAAAGCACCAGCAACGATCAAGCTAAAGGAGCCGTACTGAATTGTTCCTCGATCAAACGGCGTTCAACGATGCAGCACACCAACAGTAACAAAGCAACAAAAATGACACCGCACCAAACTGGCCAAACCCACACGCTATCACGCGCGAAGAAAAGGCGTTCAACCAGTCTCAAGTCAAGCCAAGCCGATAATTGATGTCCATGGCGATGTTAAGCTTCACTTTTGTTCCGAATGGTTCTTTTTTTCGTTTTCGAAGCCTCGCCAGCGGCCCGAAATCCGCCGAATTATCCGATTTGCCGTCAAATCTGTCCGAAATAACGAGCGCCCAGTCTCATAGAGTGATGCATATATTTATAGGGACTAGATGACGTGTCCGAATTAACGAGTCGAATTAACGAGCTTTTACTGTATTTCTCGAATATTTCTAGAATATTTTTCGAATACTTCGAAGCGAAATTGCAGAAAAAAAAAAAGTTAGAGAGGATTCCTAAGCATATTCTTATGGGATAGCAACATGAAAGCGTTTCTTTTCGCTATGTCGATGAAGCGCTGACGGGGTGGTGTTTCATAGTTGTCTTATCAAGAATGAGGCAATGTAGAGGCCGAATTCTATTTATACATGATTTGGTGCAACCAAAATGTTGCTGACAACATATTACACGTGATAGCAGGGGTGAGACAGCTGCGCATATTGCGCATTTTTGATACGATTCCGTTTTCCTGCGCCAAGCTGCTCCGAAAGCATAAAAATTGCAAAAATTGCGCCGAACTGCGCCGAAACGGCCCCGCAAGCAAGAATTTTCAAGCCTGCATCAGTTTCAGTGTGGGAAAACGTACCGTATTTACTCGAATCTAACGCGCACCTTTTTTTTCGGCAAAACGAGTCGAAAAATCGCATGCGCGTTAGAATCGAGTACCGAAAAAAAAAAAGAAACTCGGTTATCGTATTGCCATCGGCATATTTCAAAATGGCCGCCTCCTACGCGCCTCGGCCATTTCTGTCATTGTTTCAGTTCGTACGTGTGCTGAGGAGTTTGTCATCCCGTTCTACATTCGCATCGGTGGCATGGAAGTGCCCACTCCAAGTACTCGATGAGTGCACCACAATGTCGCATTTCAAAGAAAAGTTATTACATGTGCAGAGACGGACGGAAATCGGGCCGCATCGCGGTCGTTCGGAGTTGCCGAAACATGCGTGCGAGACTGGCGCAAACAGAAGCAGAAGATTGTTTTACAGCAAAGCTTCACGAAAAAGTTTCTGTGGACAAAAGCAGGGCCGGTTTGCCGAAATCGGAGAGCGTTGACAGCGACAAGGAGTTGTCCGACAGCGACGAAGACTGATCCATTATGCGACTCGTAGCGCCGCCGTAGTGGTGACAGTTTCAGCGGCAAGGCCCGCCGTTTGACTTTGTGTTTTCTTTTTTTGAAACTTTAGTTCTTTAAAAGCCAAATACTTGTTCTTCTGAATGTGCGAAGGTGGACTCCTACGGACTTTTGTTCATTTCTCTCACGAAAAATGGGTGCGCGTTAGAATCGATGTTGTACTTTTTTTTTTTTGGTCGCGGAAAACGGGTGCGCGTTACAATCGAGGGTGCGGTAGAATCGAGTAAATACGGTAACTTTAGAAGCAGTGCCAGGGATACGTTCGCAGAACATGTTAACGCGCCCAAGCGTGTCCTTCTACGCGCCTTTGTAATGGAGGCTTCCATAGTGCTGTGGTAATCGCCTCTGAGTGGTTGTAAATATATGTGACCCCCCCCCCCCCATGCGTTCATCGGTGGCCGCCATACCGCTTTTGTTCTTTCCTGATGTTACACGTGAAGGCGTCGCCGCAATCACGTGCTAGTAAGAATCGTTCATTGACCGTTCAAAGACCTACTGCTATGTGACTACAATTCTTGTGCAATCAGATTTTTTTATTATTTGAAAAATGTGATGTTTATTCTTCTTTTATTTTCAAATGTAAAGTGAACCTAGTTAAAATCTTTTTTCTTCTATTTCATACGTTGTTACCTGGGTTATATAAATTGCGTAGTTTGTAAAAAGGTAGTGTAGTTCATACCTGGCAATAATATGTTAAAAAAAAAGCTTTCTCCAAAGGCTCTTTGAACGTTATGTGTATTCTAAGCCGATTAAAATGTGCGTTTCTTCCTCCAAGTTGCTACAAATTTGTTTTATTCAAGCTCCAAAAACGACATAATAAATGCCACTAACTGCTCCCAAACAACGTTCTCCTGCTCCTAAATTGAAATTTTGCTGCTCCCAAAACTGCTCCCAAATCGATTTCAGCCGTCTCACCCCTGGTGATAGGCAAAGGTGCCATTTCCTCAGCCTCTCCTCCTCTCTCAACTTCTGTGGAAGCCCAACTGATGTGGCAGACTAGGGTGTGCTCCCTTCAAGTCCGGAGTAGCAAATCTACCTCGTAGACTTCGATATATAAGAACACCTGAAATTTCGGATGCTAAAGAGCGTCGGCGTCCGACTTTTCGGACTTCCTGCCCAAATTTCAGGCCTAAAACAGCATTAATTGAGCCCCCAACTCTGCCACATCTTTCATCTCCATGTTGGAACCAGCGTTTTTAGAGTTAATACAATTGTGACCGTAGCGGAGCTTGAAAGGCAGCTTTGCCGCAATGCGGGGGTGTGATGAGGTGAAGCATATTGATAATCTAGGGACCACTTCCAATCGGACATTTACTGTCTTGGCAAAGTTCAACCGTAACAGAGCTTGAAAGGCAGCTTTTCCGCAATACAAGAGTGTAATGAGGTGAAGCATATTAAAAACCTGAAGGGGCACTTTTAATCGGATACTGACTGTATTTGTTTTTGGGAAGTTCGAATAGTTTGAATAGTAAAATTCCAGTGCGAATCGAATCGAATAGCAAACACTATTCGAAAAATATTCGAAATTTCGAATATTCGCACACCCCTGATAAATACCTAAATATTTATATTCTTGAGCTTTCTTTAAAGCTATATTATTTAATGCATATGTGCAAGACTGAAATGCGCGTTTTCTCGAAATGGTGACGTGAACACATTTCTTAACATCTAATGACATTTTTATTATATTTTTATTTCAGAGTACCTTACAGGCCCCATGGGGGGCATTGAGTAAGGGGGGCAATACATATATACACTTCAAACTGGAAAAAAATACAAAAGAAACAGTTGGCTAAGGGGGGCAATACATATATACACCTCCAAACTGGAAAAAAAATACAAAAGAAACAATTCCAAAATAATAAGTCAAACAACAAGCATCAACATGTACAAAACAAAAAGCATCAACATGTACAAAAGTTCATGTACAATAGATTAATGCATGGTAAACGTGAACGAAACTGCATTTCCCGCACATGCAGCAGCCACAAGGCAGAATCCTCGTGCACATGGATGTGGCAATCACAAAACGGACCAATACAGACCAATGAATTATGATACCATTTATCGCCCCCATTTATCGCCCCACGTTCCTATTATGTCTAAATCAGCCTGCAATAAAGTAATGTCACTCTCTTTTTTTCTAACTCTATAAATAACACAGTCGTCTGCGAACATCCTAAATGAAGATCTGACAGCAAAAACAAAAGGGGACCCAGAACTGAACCCTGGGGAACACCTGAAGTTACTGGAGCATGTGCGGAAGAAAACCGTTGAGCATCACAGACTGCCGCCTACCACGAAAATATTCGGCAACCCATGCTATGACGCTTTCGTCCAATTTTTAGGCTCGAAGATTTGAAATGAGAAGACCGTGCACAACTACGTCAAATGCTTTTCTAAAGTCTAAGAACACGCAGTGTATTATCTGTGTTTTATCTATTGCTGAGGCCAGATCGTGAAAGAACTCAACTAGTTGGGTTGAGCTTGAAAAGTCCCGTCGAAAACAGTGTTGACTAGAGCTTAGAAGGTTATGTTGAACTAAATATCACATAATTGAGGTATAAATTATGTGCTCCATTAATTTGCATGTTATACTTGTCGAGGACACAGGCCTATAGTTTTCAACGCTATTTCTCGATCCACCTTTGTGAATGGGTACTACACGTGCCAGTTTCCAATCATGCGGCAATGAAGCTTCAGATAAACATTTTTTAAATAAACGAGAGAAGTAAAAACGTAGTATTACATCCTTTTTATAACAAAGCCAAAGGGAGAGCCAAAATGATGTGCTTTGTTATAGTTAAACCTTGTTAATACGTACCTGCCGGGAGTGTAACGCAACTATGCACTACACAGTGCACCGGGGCATGCTCGAGCGAGCTTCTATCATCATCATCACACGGCGTGAAAAGATAAGTTTCGCCGCAAGAGGGAAGCAATGTATGCATTAGCAAGCAATTGTATTGATATACGAAGTAAGGCTAGCAGCTAACTTTTGGATTTGATCTCGCGTAACTGTAAAGCGCTGGCGTAAGGAAATATAGCCGCACCAGGGAGTGAAGCGGTGTTCGTGTTGTCTCAACGTGAAGTAAGTGGGCCGTTTGCTGATGTCTGCCAAGATAACGTGCGCGCCAGCACCAGCGACCATGCTCTTGTGAATAAAAGTTCACAGTTGCTGCTCGAGAAACGCAGCCCCCCCCACCCCCTCCCTTGATGCTCCTTACGAAAGACGAGCGTGGAGTTTTCTCTCCGCTTGAAAACCAGTCGACGGCCTTGCACACGGAAGCGATGTTATCGCATGCCCGCTTCGTGCGACGGACATGGCCGACTTGTTTCGTTTTTTTTTCTTCAGTCACGTTCGTCCCCAATGCTTGTGTGCTGTTACTGCACAGAGAACATGTGATGCACGGGGCGATGTTATCGATTTAGACTTTGTATGGAAAATGACGGTGACGGCGAAACCCGCCGAGTGTCCGTATAATTGCTATTGCAATAAAAGTGAACATTTCAGTTCTCTCGTCTTCTCTTTTGTGCATGTTAGCAGTTCTTTGTCAACTTGAAAATTTTGGAAAAATTTCTGGTTGAACTGCAGTGCTTTGCTTATCTTTATTTTCCTCTCAGTTCTCGTGTTGGTTGTAGCGCTTTAATGACGGGACCATGAGCTTTTAAGAACAGAGCTTTAAGCTTTTCGTTGCGCCAGGTAGTGCAAACAGGAATCATCATAAACCGGTGCGCGCTCGCTTCATCCTTTTCACCTTCTGCTTCGCTCCCACAACATGTGAGGCAATTTGTCCGGTGTGGAATGCAATAACTATGATGGACGAGTCTGTACGTGACTAAAAATCACGTAACATCATCTAACAACTACTGTAAAATGCCGAGCAAGCGCCCCCCTTACGGTGAAGGATAATCCGACCAGATTTGGAGGGGGGCGCTTGCTCGGTCCCGGACCGAAATTCAAGATGGCGGCGGGAAAGCCGCTAGAAATAAAAAATGCCATCCATGTTTCTAATGAAATGCTTTATTTATTTACTGTTTTTATTCCCCCTCGCCACTGTCAAACCATTGAAACAGCGACCAGCTTCACCAATATACGACCGGCCACATGACAACGGAATTTCATAAACAGCATGAAATACGCATTCAGTTACTCATTCTTGTGGTTCTTTTTACAGCAGCGATGCTCGTCCTGAAAAAAAATTACACCATCTCCCGCTAAAGGGGACCATGAGACGATGCGAAGCCGGAGCACTTGCACGGTCGCGTTCCATTGGCGTTCTTTGGGCATGCTACCGACCTTGCGTCGTGGAACGCGAAGAGGAACGCTACGCGCGTCTTTTCTTTTCTCTAGCCTGGCCGTTAATTCTCACAGGGCGAGCGGGGAACGTGGTCGACAGGCGTGCGAGAGGGCGGCAGCGTAGGAGTGGAGAGATGGGGGGAGGGGACGGGCATGTGCTGGTGCTCATCGCGGCGTTGCGCAGGAGAGAATTTCGGCATGTCTAGCCCGCGTTTCAAAGGAAGAGTAGAAAGGGGGAGGGGAGAGGGGAAGTGGACAGGGGGAGGGGAGAGAAAGTGAAGAGGGGGAAAGGGGAGAGGGGGAGTAGAGAGGGGGGAATTGGAGAGGGGAGGGGAGAGGGTGAGTGGAGAGGGTATGCGCATGCGCAGTAAGGGTGGTCACACCGCACACCACCACCACCACCACCGGATTGAACTCCGCCATAAGATACTTCGCATCTAAAAAAGTGTCCGCAAGGGAGGAGGGAAGGGGGGGGGGGGCGCTTACTCAGTCACTGGTGCCTGTTTCAGATCTCCCGAAAAAGAGAGGGGGGCGCTTGCTCGGCATTTTACGGTAGTCACGAGCTAAAATCGCGTAGCCACTCTTAATTGACTAAGAGTCACGTCACCAGTCACATGACTAAAATCACGTAACACCACGTAACTACTACTCATGCGACTAAAATCACATAATATCTAGTCATGTGACTAAAATGATGTAACATCACGCAACAACTAGTCACGTGACTAAAACCAATGTAACATTACGTAACAACTGGTCACGTGAATAAAAATCACGTAGCATCAAGTAACAACTAGTCACGTGACACAAAATCAGGCAACATCACGTAACAGCTAGTCACATGGCATATTCGTGCCACAAAACCACGTAACGACTAGTGACGGGATGGAAATCGTGTATCACATAATAGCTAGTCATGTCACGTGTTCTTGCCAAAACCATGTAAAAACTACGGTAGTCACGTGACATGTTCCCGCCGAAAGCCACGTAACAGCTAGCCACGTCGCTAAAATCACGTACCATCACGTAATATCTAGTCTCTTGACTGAAGTCACGTAACATCATTTAACACCTAGTCACTTGACAAAAAATGTAACGTCACGCAACAACTAGTCACGCGACAAAAATCACGTGACATGTTGCCACCGAAACCACGTGGCACGTGCGTAGTATGGATAACCGACCGAAACTGGAGAAGAATAGCCAAGTGTAGCCATACTTCGTACTACTAGCAAAAACTTCACATCTCTAGCAAAAGCTTGGCATTACTAAGAAAACTTAGCTTGGTCGAACACTAGCTCCGCTGTTGTTCCAACTTTGTGCCACTACACTCTAGGAAAAAATTGAGTATTTTGGGAGCATTTCTGCTCCCAAAATCATCTGGTTTGCTCACGTTTCCTTTCTTGAAAACCCATCTCTCGTCACTTTCCTATCAAGAATGCTATGCCACACTGATAATGCACGCATAGTTCGTGACCGGGAACTGTCGGGACCGCGGTGATAACGCGAGGAAAAGTTGTGTGGCAGGATTACTCCCCAAATACTCCATTTTTAAAGATGATAGTCTTTCTTGGAGAACTTAAACGCAGAAATTTTGGTCTGTCTGTCTTTCTGTTTGTCTGTCACCCAGTTCAGCCACTCGGCCAAAGTTTAACCACTTGCGGAACGCCCAGCCATCTTGAACTGGTACAGCCGTTCGTACATGTGAACATTGCCAATCAAAAAGCAAACGCTACACATATCTGAGGCGCAACATCAATACATAAGTATTAGGTGGTATGTTCCTTTACTAGAAAATACATAGATAAGTAATTCTAAAGACCCTAATGTTTCTTAGGCTGCGCTGAAAATGTTAGTGTTTCTTAGGCTACGCTGAAAATGCGACGCTATGAGCCAGATGCGGCGGTTCAACATAGACGAGGAGGACTGATGTAGTATGGCTGGCACAAGACTATCGTCTTTCGGCGACATTTGCAACGAAGCACGCAGATACGCGGCCAATTTTTTCTTAGAGTGTAGTGCAGTGAGTGCGCATTTTCAAAATTTTTATTCATAGTCTCATTAAGTTTAGAAACAAGGAAACTTTTATTCGCTTATTTCTAGTATTCAGTTGTTGTTCATGTCAGCTGCAATGTTTTATGTATAAATTAGGTCTGATCGGTTCATCAGTATTCAATGTTTAGTAAAAGCATTGGAATTTTTCGTCTTTACCAGAAATGTAAAATTTCGGTCAATAGTGATGTTTGACCCTAGAAATCTGCTCCAAAACTAACTCGCATTGCTTTAGAAGAGCGTTATTCCTGCTCCCTGGGCTGCTCCAAAAAACTGAAGCCCGCTTCCACCCCTGTGTTGTACTTTTTTGTGTATGCAAGGACAGTGAAAGGATATAGTATTGAAGGCACAATTTTTAGAAAATAATATAGAAATACAGGACAAAATATTAAATATAAATGAAGTTAAAAAGCAGCTACAAAGTAAGATTCCAATTTCATATTTGAGTCAGTGGAATAAAGAAGACTTCTGCTGTTGATCAGTTTAAATATGTGAAATGAGGTAATACTAACTGCCTGAACTTTGAACTTTATTTCGCATCTATGCATAGTACAGATAACAGGAACGCAGACAAAAAGCCACATAACGGCTTGACTAGGTATGTGTCCTTTTTTGGCAACAAGCAGCAAACGTGCAAAAAAAAAAAAAGAAGAAAGTATGCATAAAAACATGAGCAAAAATTTTGACATGAATCCAAAGTGACGTGTTTCTTGCAGCTTTCAGAAAAAGGAAAAACTAAACAGTAAAATAGAGATAATTTAATAGCACTTGTATCCTAAACACCGCTATAATCAAGATTCAAAGTTTGAAAATCCACCACCATGCACTTTCAACATACAATGCATGGCCATCAAAAGGAACACAAGTAAAGCAGACAAATAAGAGAATGAATGAACGGTACATTCTTAGAGGGAGTAAATATGGCAAATAATGAAGAGAGTTAAGTAAAGATGGCAAGGCATGATGCAGCATTTGGTTTCCACAATTTGTTCGAGAGTGGGGAACATACCAGGTTTCTCTGTGACGTGTACTGAACGTGCTCGAATTTAGTGTGAGCCTTGGCAGATGCTCCAGAAAATTCAAGCTATGTTTTCTTTCTGTTAAGAACCGTTTTTCCAAAATTGTATTGTACAGTGACTTTACTGGCATGATATCTAACTTGTCAAAAATGGGACCAGTATGTGCATCGAATGGAGCATTTGAAATCGTACGAACGGCTTTCTTTTGCAAGAGGAATAGAATGTTGATGTTTGAGCTGGTTGTGTTGCCTCATACGAGATGACAATAATTAATATGGGATAGAAAAAGAGAATTATAAAGTAGTAGCTCCACTCTTAATGGTAACAGGAGGCGTAATCTTATTAGTATTCCTGTAACTCGAGCAAGTTTGTTGGCAATAATGTTGATCTGTTCGTTCCACATCATGTTTTCCTGAAAAATGACACCCAAACATTTGACCGAAGGTACTATCTCTATCACGGAAGTTCCTATTTGAAGACATTCATGGACCACATATTTTTTGTTCTTTGGCTGAAAAAGCATGCCTTTTGTTTTCGTAGCATTAATAGTTAGCGAATTTAAAGAGCTCCACTTATTTATTTGCTCTAGTGTATCATTGGCAGCACTGAGTAGTTCTGCGGCATTTCCAGCGGTCATGAATAAACTAGTGCCGTCGGCATAAATAACAAACCGCACCGTGGTACTGATATTAATTAAATCATTTATATAAATGTTAAACAGTAGTGGCCCTAGTATGCTTCCTTGCTGAACCCCAGCATGTATCGGCAAATTTTGTGAATAGTGGTTGCTAATAGCAACAGCTTGATACCTACACTGCAAATAACTTTAATTAAATTAAGAAATGTTTCCCTAAAGCCGTAATTGTCAAGTTTTGTTAGTAGGGTGCTGTCATTAACGGTATCGAAGGCCTTTGAAAAATCGATGAATATGCCAAGAGTAACCAAATTTTCTTCAAAGCTTTGCAGAATTATTTCTTTTTGAGTCAATAATGCTAATTCTGTTGAGCGACCTTTTCTAAATCCAAACTAGAAATCTGTAAGCACGCTGTGTTTATTACAAAATGGGGTTATCCTTATATTTATCAACCTTTCAAGATATTTAGAAAAAATAGGCAGGATTGATATTGGCCTATAGTTGGAGAATTTGTTTCTGTCACCAGATTTGAAAAGTGCTGTTACCTTTGTGATTTGCATGCGCCCTGGAAACACGCCGTTCGCCAACGAAAGATTGTACACATGCGCTAAAACAGGACTGATTAGATCTAATACATGCTTTGCTGGACGAATCTGCAGGTCATCGATATCGCAACTTTTACTATTTCGAATACTGCGAAACATGCTGTGTATCTCTTGAGTACCAGTCGGGTTTAGAAATGCACTTTTGCGAAAATGCAATATATCCTCAACTCTGCTAAAAAGTGCATACCTCAGTCTAGCGCAAATAAAATTAATGCAAAACCATGGTGGAATGAGGATTGTGAAAATGCAAAGAAACGCCAGAACAAAGCATGGAGCATTTTCTCTCGGTACCCAACAGTAGAAAACTTGATACACTTCAAAAGCTGCAAAGCTAACGGCAGGCGCATTCGCCATATAGCCAAAAGGGAAAGCTGGACACGCTATATATCCTCAATAAACTCTTACACAGATGCCCGCAAGGTGTATAATAGGGTCCATAAACTCAAAGGACAACACCTAAATCCCCTCCCAATGGTCAATGACTCTTATGACACAATAGAAGAACAAGCAAACACTCTTGGCGAACACTTTGAAAAAGTATCAAGCTCAGAAAATTATACCGAGAAGTTCATGCACCATAAACGCATAGCTGAAAGTGTACCTCTACGTCCGAACAGGCCTCTATCAGATGGATATAACCAACCACTAACGCTCCATGAACTTAAGCTTGCTCTAGATTCTTGTGGAAGCCTGGTTCTGACACAATTACCCATGAAATGATCGAAAATCTCCCCAACGAAACCCTAAACTGCCTTTTAGGCCTTTACAACAAAATTTTCGATACTGGCAACATACCCTCTGCTTGGAAAGAGGCAATTGTCCTTCCAATCCTCAAACATGGCAAAGATCCTTCCTCGGTGAATAGTTACAGGCCTATTGCACTCACAAGCTGCCTACTCAAAGTATTTGAAAAAATGATCATCCGCCGTTTAATCCATTATCTGGAATATAACGGTATATTGGATCCTTACCAATCTGGTTTCCGAAGAGCTAGGTCCACAACTGATAATCTTGTCCTCCTTGAGTCATATGTACATCGTGATGCCTTTGTACTCAACCAATACTGTCTTTCTGTTTTCTTTGATCTCGAGAAGGCGTATGATACTGCTTGGCGATACGGAATCCTGCAAGACTTATCGTCCTTCGGAATATGGGGTAGGTTGATTAACATCCTAAGAGACTACCTATCAGAAAGGAAGTTTCGTGTAAGAATAGGATGTGTATTACCGCGCACATTTCTTCAAGAAAATGGAGTACTGCAAGGAGGAGTACTAAGCTGCACACTTTTTATAGTCAAAATGAACTCTCTTCGCCATGTAATTCTGCCTGCAATATCGTATTCAGTCTATGTGGACGGCATCCAAATCAGTTTTAAATCCTGCGACTTGACCATATGCGAACGCCAGATTCAGCTAGGTGTTAACCGACTTTCGAAATGGCCTGATGAAAATAGGTTTAAATTTAACACCGGTAAGACTACCGCTGTATTGTTCTCTAGGCGAAGAGGGATACATCCTGACCCTAGCATACTAATGAATGGACAAAGCCTAATCATTGCTAGAGAAGAAAAATTCCTCGGTGTAATCTTCGATGCTAAGCTCACCTTCATTCAGCATATAAAACAACTGAAACTAAAATGCCTCATGACTATGAACCTTTTAAAGATTTTATCTCATCAATTGTGGGGGACAGACAGACATCGTCTTATAGCTCTGTTTAGGAGCCTGGTTGTGTCACGCATAGATTGTGGATGCATAGTATACCAGTCAGCTTCAAAGACAGCATTCAAGCTATTGGACCCTGTATACCACTTAGGCATCCGCCTGGCCCTTGGTGCCTTCCGTACCAGCCCTGTAGAAAGCCTTTATGCAGAGTCGGATCAGTGGCCCCTGGCCTATCAGCGCACATATCTAGGAGTGACCTATGCAATCAGAATCATGTCCCTGAAACAGCACCCATGCAAAACGCTTATAAATGATGTGTCTACAAAACAGCTATATGTAAACCGGCCCTCAATCGCCCCTCCGTTTCCGTTGGCAATAAAACCTGTTGCAGAAAAACTCGAAATAATTTCGCCGATCTGCAGAAAATGGACCATGCTGAAGTCGTTGCCCATTGGAAGCAGCGTCCGGTCACTTGTGACTGGTCCTTTAAAGACCTCAAAAAGAAAACTTGTGCAAATGCGCTAACTGAACAACATTTTTTGGCCCTTGAGCACAAATATTGTTCAACCGCCTTCTTCTCTGATAGATCAAAGTCCTCAACATCTGTATCCTGTGCAGCCTATGGCCAAAACTTCTCCAGCACCAAGACCTTACATACACATACCAGCATTTTTACGGCTGAAGCCCTTGGAATACTGCTAATTATTGACCACATTATACAACACAAGATACAAAGGTCTATAGTGTACACAGATTCCTTAAGCATAGTTACAGCCTTGTCCTGTGGCAAGTACAGCAAAAACACTGTTTTCAACGAGCTTCTTAATGCTATCAATGCAGCTTATAACTTAAACTTTTCTATAATTCTATGCTGGGTGCCAGGTCACTCTGGGATCGCAGGCAATGAAATAGCGGACAAGAATGCCCGAGAAGTGGCTAGTCGGCACACTATCGATGTAAATTCTGTTCCCGGTGTGGACCTAAAACCTGTTGTACGGAGAGTGCTACGTAGACACTGGCAAGCTGAATGGGACAAACAAATTGACGACAAGCTCCATCCAGTAAAACCGCAAATAACAAAACCTATGCCGCAAAAGCTCAACAGATTCACCGAAGTCACCCTAGCACGGCTCAGGATAGGCCACACCTATGCCACACATAAACACCTCCTGACAAGCCGTGATCCACCGACGTGTATACAGTGTGCAGGGAATGTAACCATTCTGCATGTCCTAATTGAATGCCCCGTGCTTCACCAAGGGCGACTGACCCATTTTAGAGAACTTTACCGCTATCATATTCCACCTCATACCGCGCTATTCTTATCACTCGACCCAATGTTTAACCATAAGCGAATTCTTAAATACCTTGCAAAAATGAAGTTTTTAGAAATGGTATCATTCCAACCTAGTCACCAGGCTGGGCCTCACATGTGAGGTACAGCCTGTTGCCGTACGTGTTGAAGTACGTCCGAGCCCTCGCAGTTCTTGCGCAGGCAAGAATTCGGCAGTGAGGTACTTGGACCTTGCCGACTCATTTACCGTGAGAACCTGCAGCCAACGAATTCAAGGCCTTGTAAGGAAATGAAATAGACATCATTTTTAGAGACACCGTAGTTATATATATTTTATAGATATGCTCCTGTACAGCAGTTATCATAACTAGTGATTTTAGACAACTAAACTGAAACTATGACACTTGTACTGGCGCTCCTTGGCCTTAGATGCCCTTGCGCCAATAAAACGTAATAATAATAATAATAAATGGCAAATGGTCCCAACAAGTTTTCTTATTACAAGGAAAGTCAGTTCCATAAAGAGGTACGCATACTCGAAACTCAGTAACAGCACTTTATGCCACTTCAGATTTCACAGTATGCCGCTCTGGTTTTCTGCGTTGGTTTTGGGATGAGGGATATATGTTGTGGAAACCACGTATTGTTTTAACAGTTATGTGCATAAAAGACTCCCAAGATTAAAAGAAATGAAAAATCACTATTTTCATTACTATTGCAATGAAACTTGTTTTTATCTGCCGCAGTGGCAGTTCAAATGGAAGGACAAAATGGTGCTTTTTGCATGGAGAATTGCTGCGAGATGGCCACAAGATGTTTGGTTTGTGTTTTTATGGTGTCTTGGGAGTGATCGCGCTTTTTTAACGTACGGGAACTGACTGAATACACTACAAACACAGAGCACACAACACAAAAGCCCGATTAACTAGAAATTATTGCAATAAGAGAGCTGTAGGGGCTAGTTGGTTGTACATCTTGGGAGTAATTGCGCTTTTTTAACATACAGGAACTGACTGAATACACCACAAACACAGATGTTGTGGTGGATTCCCAAGATTCCCGAGATGTACAACCAACTAGCCCCTATAGTTGCTCTTATTGCAATAATTTCTTGTTCATCAGGCTTTTGTGTTCTGCGCTCTGTGTTTGTGGTGTATTCAGTCAGATCCTGTACGTTAAAAAAGCGCGATTACTCCCAAGATGTGCAACCAACTAGCCCCTATAGCTGCTCTTTTTATAGTCTCATTTTCTTCAAGAAAACTTCAGCTGAAATTCAGCGCTGTGCTGTGTGTCACCTTCACGTCTTTGTCCATGTTAGTCACGCTGTTGCTGTGCCTGCTCAATGTACGGTTGTCACAACTTCCAATTGCAGATCTGCAGAGATATCAGATATTACTGAACGATACATTTTGTACTACTCTAATCACCTAGCCAGGTGGAATGGACACTCCTATGTCGTATCTAAGACTCTACTCGCCTTGGCACTGAAATAATGGAGAAATTACTCCGACTATTAGCGACGAGAAAGGGTTACCTTTTTTTTTATGTACTTGCTGATTGCTCTAGATTCTCTGTGATGGTAACTTATTCAAACATTACCAGCAATGATGAAAGGGGCAACGGTGCAGTTATTCCAAATTTTCAGGGCCTGTTTAACTTGACATATGGTGTCAAAACAAAAAAGCAAAACAAGAGCCAAGGGACTTGTTTTGGAGATCCCAGTAATCTTATTTATGAAACTTGAACAGGGCTGCTTGAACAGGGGCTGTAGTAAATCTTGTGTGCACCCATGCCAGGTGATCGGGCCAGTCTTCCAGCAAGCTCTTTTGCAATGGCTTCATAAATAAGGGAAAGAGCACGTACAGAATGAAAGCAAGTCAGCAAGCATAAGAAAATTAAAAAGCACTGATGCAAACTCGGGCCGCACACTTTTTTGTAAAATAATGGGTACCACAAAATAACGTAACCATAACTGCAAGGTTATGGCAGTCTTATGGTGGATATCCGCACTCGGAGAATTTGTAACGCGAATCGAGCAGTCCTGCTCAGACTCTGGCCATGCGCAGTTCGCTTTTCTCCAATGTTGCACCCCACAACGTGAATCTCGAAAAGTATGCACACACATACTCTTCGCAACCTTAAAGAATTTATTAACAATGCGCTCGAACGGCACAGGTGGAGTTCACTTCAAACGCAGCAGTGCGGCTTGTGGCTGCGCCGCTCAACACCCGGGTCACGAAACACGACGTACGGAGCGGGACTGAGGGTCTAATTTGGCCAGCTGCGGTCCATTAATGTAGCTATAAATGAATTCCATAGGTCAAGAACGTTTTAATTCTTCATCGGAATGCGGCCACTGCGGAAAGCATTGACCCCGAGACGCGGCTTCTGCTTGGTCGTAGTTCACAATAGCCATCTAGCGAACGCAGCCCCGAATAAACTGAATGCTCGCTTACGTGATTATTAACAGCGCTTTTCCGACGACCGAAAATAAAGCGCCTTTATTTAAAGTATTACCTATATATTAAGAAGGCCCTCATGTTCAGTTCACGCCAGCTCACACGACTCCCCGCGTACAATGTTATGGATTTCATGCACTACGAAAAGACACCGACGGGTTGTAAGCACAAGCGAGGCAGCACGAATTTCAACAGAAAAGGTAAGAGAATAAGTCTTCACTTACCTACGTGGCTTCAAAAAACCTCACTGAGTTTAAATATATACGCCGTGGGCCATCGTTGGCAGCGTGGCTTGACAAGGGTGCTTCGCCATGTATTTTGATGAAAACTTCACGTCTTGCAAGAAAAGATCATATTTAGGTTGTCGCGGAGGGTCCGACTTGTTCACTGATGCACGAAACATGCAAAGCCGTAGTGTTTTTTTTTTGCTAACGTGTTAACACTGAGGCTAGCACAGCCGAACAAGGCAGCGACTGCTTAGTGCGGTCATTTTGTCATCTACTAACCCTCCTCGAGAGGACACGCCTGAATTCCGCTAGCCGGTGCAACAGTCTATGGGCATTGCGAATACTGCGTAGTTACGCCGAGTTCCCGACAGCGCCTTTAGAATCCATCGAACCTGGGCGTATCATTCATGCGATTTCGCCAATCTCGCTCTTTCGCCAGCGTCAGTTTACTGCCAGCAGCAACGAGTGCATGAAGGCTGTCCTCGAAGTGGCGAAATGACGCGCTTGTCACTGACAGCCTATTTTGAACAGGAGTTGCGGCTCCGTAAACTCCGACAAAAAAGGCGTATTTGGGGCATCTTTTTGCCACCCAACAATGATTTCACCTATCTCGCGGGCTTTCCTAGCGTTATCGCCGCGTGCCCGGTGCTTCCCGATCACAAACACTGTGTGGCTATCAGCATGACATAGCATTTGTGATAGGAAAGTAGCCAGCGCACAGTTTTCGAAAAAGGAAAGGCAAGGAACCCATATGATCATTTTAGGGCAGAAAGACACCGCAGATACTCCCGTTTGCCTTAGAGTGTTGAACGGTGATAACAAGGGTGAAAATATTTATAACAAAGACATTAAGTTTGGAGGGTTGTGGTGCTGAAACTCCCAAAACCCCGATATGACGATGATAGTGGAGGAATCCTGATCAGTTGTGACCACCTGGGGTTCTTTGATGGGCGTTACATTTGACCCCTTCACAATGCAGTTGAGAAAGAATCAAACTAGCGCCCTCGTACTCACTAGTATGACGCCACAGCCGCTAAGCCACCAAGGCGGATGCAAAAGCTTTTTTTTTTTTGTTTTTCTAATACAGTGCTACCACATAAAGAAAAGGAAAGAAAAAGTTTGTTCACCATGCGAATTGAACCTAAGCAATTAAGTCACCCCAATCGGGAAGCTTGCCGTCGAAGCGGACAGGAAACGCACTGCCCGTCTTTAACGAGCATGAAAAGACGCGAGGTGTGGGGGGGGGGGATGTCACGTGAGCAGCAACTTTGAACTTTGAATCTAAGGGCGCGGTCGCGATTGCTGGCGCGCACGCTATCCCTGCAGGCATCACAGCGGGCGGCTAGTATACTCTTCTACGTGCTGCGCTCTCAATGCGAAGAGACTATACGGACAGAGCATCTCTCTCTGGAGCGGCCGTTTTCTCTTACACCGGTGTCTTGTAGTTACGCGAGATCGGATACAAAACAGTTAGCTGCCAGCCTCACTCCGTATAACACTACAATTTGTTGCTCTCGCATTCATTGCTTCGCCTTTGTGGTGAAACTGTGACTTTTTTTGGTTGTTTGTTTTTCTAATACAGTGCTACCACATAAAGAAAGGGAAAGATAAAGTTTGTTCAACATGTGAATTGAGCCTAAGCCACGAAGTCACAAGCTCCACTAAATATAGCACAGTCATGCTCTTCCTGGCAAGTACAGATATTCTTTTGTGCTCTAACAGACTGTGTGCTCATAGCATACAAGTGTACTGTTTTCAACATAAATATGTAGTAAAATGAAAGATTACTGGTAGAAAAAATATTACCTCTCTTGATTATTTGATATTCGATTTGTATCTGAAGCTATGCATTCGTATTCGATTTGTATTAGAAAATTTTGATATTCGCACAGCCCTAGAAAATAGACAACCACCCATTTGTAGCATGAAGCCACAAGGAAATCCGTACGGATTTCCTGTATCCAGTTGCTTCGAGTTGTCGATGAATTCGCCCTCGCGTTGCCAATTGCTAGCTTCCTGGTTAGCTCAATTGGTAGAGTGACCGCCCCAGAAAGGCGTTGGTCCCGGGTTTGAACCCCGGACGAGGACGAATTTTTCGGCGACAAAGAGGCTTTATTTCTGAGAAATCCGTATGGATTTCCTTGTGGCTTCATGCTACAAATGGATGGTTGTCTATTTTCCCTTTCTTCATGCCTTTTTATAACTTTATTGTGATTATTCATCCGCTGTGCTAGCCGTGTACCTTTGGAGCTGCATAGTTGCTGTTGATGATCGTGACAATAGCAACCGCAGTGCCACAGTTTTATGCACAGCAGTTGTAATGAACAGCAGTTTCATTTTCAGTTCTGTGTGCACTGGCGACACACGTGCCTTCATCACTTCGTCGTTTGCTATCTATGATTGTGTCCGCTGGGGCTTTGTCTGCAGTGGTTGCGGCAGAATGTAGCTTTGCTTGGGCTAGTTGCGCGCTTGCTGCTCATGTTGCTTCAGAATGCCATGGTCGTCATCCACAATGCAGAACTAGCGACGATTAGAAGTCGTTTTGTCTTGAGCGCAACATCAGAAACTTGGCTGGAGTTCTTGAATTCTAGCTCGGCCCACACGTGCTTCAGTCTCTCCGGCTTCGTCGAAATGCATGGACGATCTCTAGTTGAGCATCTCAGAGGTGAAAAATTTATCGTGACGTGTGTGTGGTAGTGGAAAGCCTGTCTCAGATAAGAACGTGGGTCTTGCGGTGCGGCTACACTGCTCTGGAAGTCGCGAGCCAGTGAGAAGTTGTCGAGTTGCCATTGGAATTTCGCGGCAGTCCTAGGCAAGTGCCTTTTCTTAATGTGGTAGCACTCATGAAAACTTCGTTAATGTGGAGGTACCTAGAGAAATTATTTGTTTCGACGCGACATTTCTTGCATTTTTTTTTTAAACACGAAAGTGTTTTATGACGGGGTCCACCAAGACTTCAGTGACGTATTTCCGTCACGGAAATGACGTGGAAAAATTTACACGATCAGATGGCAAAGAAAAAAAGTTCCATCAACGGGCATCGAACCCACGACCGCTCGGTCCGCAACATCATATGTCAGGCACGCTATCCACTGCGCCACGGTCACACACTCTGAAGGCTTTACAAACGCGCCTTTTATATCTACCACTCTCCCGGTCGGCGGGCTGGTGTTGCGCTCTGAGAGCGGCAAAGTAAAGTAATTCGTCATTACTGTGGCCTCTGCGATTAACACCTGCAACGCGATACATGTCCGTCCCATTCGGCATGTTTTCAATAGAAGTTCGATTTCATCAATGCCTTAACACACCACGAGGTGGCGACCTTAGCCCTAGCGTTGTTTATAGCGTCGTAAAAGCGTCGGCCTCGCTCACAGCATCACGCTAATTCGAACCAAAAATATCTCTGCGACGCGCTCGCCCCCAGAAAAATAGCGGCCGGGGGGCGGCACGACGCGCTTTGCGTTTCCCTCTAGTCCGGCCGTGGTGTTCAATCACACTTTAACATGCCGCGGGATGGCGACCAAGTTCTGCGTCCAATATGCGACACTCTTCTGGCTATCACGCCTCGTTCTCTGATTACGCTTTCACCGTTAACTACTACAGCTACCACAAGGGTTTGTGTAATCATTTAACATGGACGTTAGTTGTCAGGATGAAGATGTACAACCAATCATCAAAGTAGGTGCATCCACGTTAAATGGTGCTATAGCTGCGAGACATTGTGCAAACTCTTATATCAATGTATACAGTAAACATTCAGTTACTTCTGTAAGGGCACGCTTTACTTTCGTGTTAATTCCGATTCCTACGATGGAGGGATCAACCATCTTTTATGGGAGGCTGACGGAGAGTCTAAAATTTTTTTTGGTGGAAATTTTGTTGTAGCGGTGTTCGTTATTGTGGTGTTCAACTGTATCTACCTATTTGAGTTATGCAAGCATGTGAAAGTATGGCCTTCCTTATAAGAGCACGTTTCTTGAATTAAAATTTGATGACAGTCAGGGCTATGTCCAGTCTTTTTTTGTGCCGTCATCTTTGTCATGCTGTAGCAAAATGAACCAGTACCAACAAGCCTAGTTCACTGTACTCCTGCTACAACGTGCGTACGCATCACTCGAACTGAGACGTGGGATGCAGATGTGTCACCTTTTTGTGGATGTAGGTACCGTGATTAGGCCAGACAACTGTTTCGCACCTACAAACACTTTTAGTACTGGCTTGCAGTAGCACACAAAGGCATGCACAAACTGCAAAATACCGCCAACATAAACCAACAGGCATAGGGGGCATACGCTAACAAAGTCGATTACAGTAATCCCTCGTTATAACGAAGTCAGCGGGACGGCGAAAAAATTCGTTGTAGGTGGTATTTCGATATAAGCGACCATTCTAGAATAGCTATAGTAGTCGAGCTTAAGTGGCGCTACGACTGCGATGAAGTCAGAACACAATGTATTCAGTGAAGCAAAACTTTATTCAGGTGAAAAAAAAAAGCACTCTGATTAACACACTCACATTGCCAATCACACAGCGCACCCCATGGAATGCTATGGTGCAAGTCGGTCCGTGGTCTTTTGGCCACTTTTCGGCATCCAAGAGACCGTCATTTTCTGGCATCGCAAAGCACCAGGAAAACTTTATTTTCGTGTAGATTCAATCTTGGGGGACTACAGCGACGCGATTACGACCGAAATATAATATTTCTGGTGCGCTGCACTGTGGAATTTGACAGCTACCGTTCGGAGAGCTCCGCAGTACAGTCGCCGACCGATTTTGGGGATCTGGCAGGGACGGCAAAATAGTCCTAAAAAGTTGTTAATACATTAAAATGAAGTCTACTTGGTTTAGAGCAGCCTAAAAAATATCCAGTCATGCTCTGCTTCATGCTACACTTGAGGACGAGCAGATTTGGTTGTATTCGGGCTAAAGTAACGTCGTCAGAGCGTTGGCGATCACTGCCGCCGACCATTGCGGGCGGCACAACTGGTGGCTCCATGGCACCAAGCACACAAAATTTGACGCCGGTCACAAAAAGGTGCGCGTCACGTCTCGTCTGGTTGATGGGATTCAATGACGCGGTGCGGGGTTGTTAAGCCTGCACTGACATCGCACAGTACGTGAGCCTCCAGCATTTCGCCTCCATCGAAACGCGGCCGTGATCGAACCCACCTGTTTCAGTTCAGTAGCAAAGTGCCGTAACCACCGCGATGGCACAGAAAAATCGGACACACACAACGTCTCAGACACACCTGACACACCACAAGGACAACCACCTGTGGAATGACAGCTGGAAAAACAAACGCACAAAAAAACCCTACTGGCGTATTAATGATGACGATAAGGCTGACTGAAAGAGAAAAGTTGCATCCCCTAGAGTGTTTTGCCAGCCAAGGAAGAGTGGGCATGGCCTCCGAAAACTGCAAAATTGTGCGCACTGCCAATCTTGGAGGATACACAATTAGCCACTGGAAGACAAGTCAAACATCACTCAGCCAGCGCAAAATCCAACATGGCGGCTTTCAAAACCAAGTGATGTGGCTCGAGAGTGATTCAGTCCGAAAAATCAAACTTTAGAGCATAAAGTCTTCTGAAAAAATTGGTCGCGAAAATGTATTAGTGCTATGGGAACCTTGGCGGTGCATTTATGGAGTTTGAAACATCCATGAAGTCCATATTTTTGGAGTCCGAAAAATCCGTTGGCGACTGTAAACAACTGGGAACACTCGGCATTCGCTTGGTACCCGTTAATAAGCGGTAATCGGTCGTGGGTTTCGGTACCTTTGTGGACTGTTCTGAGCCTGCTTGAGACATCGGCGGCATTAAAGGGCTCATGAACCACTTTTCCAAGTAATGATCTAATGGCCTCAGTATCGGAGTGTACTGCCTCCCGAATCGATTGCCGCAAAAATTTCTCGAATCCGTCAAGAATCAGCGGAGTTACGGGGGTTTGGCGCACGCTCCCAGCGCTTTCTCTCTTTTCTCGTGCCGGCGAGCGCACTCGAAGCTAGACAGGGAGGGATGGCATGGGGGAAAGAAGTTACGCCAGCGCGCGTCATAAAACGCGATCGCTCTCCCGCTGTGATTCGCTTGCGCGAGTGCGGCTACCGTGTACTGAGGAGTGCGGCGCCGGCAAGTGGCGGCACCCCGCGGCAAGAAGCGCATCTGATCCGAACGCCGCTCTCGATTTACGTCGGCTATCGGCCAATAAGCATGCTATGTCTCTTGTGACGTACAGCGGACAGACGCCCCGCCCACCGACGAGAGTGAGAACCGGCCTCTGTTTGAAAAGAGGGTGCCTGGGGAAACGGCAACTTCGCGCTCCGCTTGTGGCCATTACGCGGCGCGCACGACTGTAATATTTGGCAGAGCAGTTCATAGCCGTGTCAGCTTTCCGCAGGATGTGTTTTTTCAATCAGCCCAAGGGGTGCTTCATGACCCCTTTAATTTGACACTGTATGCCGAAAGGGTCGCCGCCGCTTGGCAACACCTCCGCTCGGCACTTCGTTCTAAGCGGATCAAGCTCTTCACGCGCTTCAAGTAATGCACCTTAATATGCATGCGTTTGGGTCGGGGCTGGAAGAAATTTCGAATAAAGTGATATTTCGAGTAAAGCGATTTCATTACAACGAGGGATTACTGTACTCAATTTTGCCAGAAAAGTCCAATTTATCAAATTGGGAATTACAACAGTGTTTACACAAGAGAGAAAGTTTAGATAAATACTTGAGCGGAGCCGGAGGATCACTGAGAGGCTTCTACTGGTATGGCTTGGTGGGCTAGTTGGTATTGCATCTTAAAGGCTACAGCGCACAAAGACGGGGACAACAGAAGAAAACACAGGACGAGGCGCTTCGTCCTGTGTTTTCTTCTGTTGTCCCCGTCTTTGTGCGCTTCTACTGGGGGCCTTCGGGCAGCCGAAGGAGTGTTTTGACAACATTGTCCGGAGCGTAGCCGAGTTGGTGTCATGCCCAGGAGGGAAAACCTCGTGTCCTCCCTGCACCGCTTCAAAAGCCGCTCTCCGTTTCCGAAGCTTTCCCGCCGTTTTCCACCAGCGAAACGAAAACAGTCGATATTGGCTAACGGCCCGGCTGGGCGCAGTCATTGCTGCGTGCCCGCAGTGGGGTGCCTCTCTTCGTTGACCTGCTTTGAGATCAAACACCGGCATTCCAGGGGCCATCGTCTTCCCCCCCTCTTTTCAGGCTCGAGCCGCCGTTTCGTCCTCTCCTGCCGCATGGGCAAGCGACTTGCACCCTGTCTATCTTTTCAGGCATCGCTGACCTTGCGGCTTGCTCGAGGCGGAGTTCATAACTCAAATGTGACAACACGAAATCCCGCAACAGGGATGCAGTTTTTTAACATACCCAAAACAAATGATCTGTAGCCTGAGCAAATGTACCGTGTGAAGAATTTACTCTACTTTAGTGATTTCCTTGCTAAAATATGGGTCCAGTACTGTTGAAGTGTACTCAAGGACTGGGACCACAGTGGTGCAATGAGCACGCAACTCGACAGTTGTAGGTGACTTGTCCAGTTTTTGGCACAGAAAGCCAAGTTTCTTGAACACTTTGATGCATATCAATATGAAGTGGTACTGTTTCAGAAAAGTTAATTCCTCTGAGCAGGTGGATGTACTGGACGGACTGGGGTCAACCGGCGAAGATTGAGCGAGCAGCCTTGGATGGGAGCGAGCGGCGCGTGCTTGTCTCCACTGACCTGGGCTGGCCTAATGGGCTGGCGCTGGATGCACGAGATGGCCGGCTGTACTGGGCGGATGCACGCACTGACCGCATTGAGAGCAGCCGCCTGGATGGCTCGGACCGGAGGGTGCTGCTTGACAACCAGCTTCCACACGTCTTTGGCTTCACATTGCTCGGTGAGGTCTTAGCCATAATGTGTGTATGGTGACTTTCTCTGGTCCACTTCTCAACAAGAAACGTCAAGGAGCAATTTTACGTTTTTGGTCGAGCTGTGCAAATAGCAAAATTTCGGGTGCGAAGCGAATTCAAATATTGAAGTGTGAGTGCGAATCAAATCGAATATTTTTTGAATATTTCTCGAATATTTCTCGAATACTTCGAAGCGAAATTGCAGAAAAAAAGTTGGAGAGGATTCCTAAGCATATTCTTATGAGATAGCAACATGAAAGTGTTTCTTTTTGCTAATTTGATGAAGCACTGGCAGGGTGGTGTTTCATAGTTGTCTTATCAAGAATGAGGCAATGTAGAGGCCGAATTGTATTTACAGGGTGTCTACCGACCGGGAAAACCGGGAAAACCGGGAATTCTCAGGGATTTTGGGTAGTCTGGAAACTCTCAGGGAAAACTCAGGGAAATTGTGCTCCCATCAGGGAAAATCCACCGTAACCTTATTGAAAGGCGACGAAAGTCGCGGTATCGCTTGCTCAATATTTTGTGTACGCATTTTTCAAATCAAACGGGCCGCTGCGGCGGCGGAGAAGTGGCGCACCTCGATGCTGTCATCGCCTTCGGAGCGGTGAAGTGAGAGAGAATCCGGCTATGCGGGAACCGCGCGAACCACGACACATCGTATCGCGCAATGTTGCCAGGGTGTTCTGTGAGTACGCGGTGTAGTTGGCAGGGTTCTGTTTGGTGTCACAGAAGTCTGGCAACTTGGGGAAGTGCGCCCCAGTTCCCCAGTGCAATGCCCAGTGATACGACACGGGCACATCACGGACGCTGACACGGACGTGTGCGAAGTTGCCGGCAGTTTTTCCCTGTTGCTCAGTGAAGGCCCTCTGCGCCCTTCGGGCGCGGAAACCTAATCGTGGCTTCGCCCTCGCTTCGCGAGTGCGGCTCGGCCAGGGGGCGCTGCGTCGCACGCGTTTCGCCGCCTTTCTTGCAAAAACTACAAAAACCGGTCGCTCCTGTCCCCGCACCTGCCTTTTGACTGCGCTGTCTCCGCACGTTCAGGCACCCTGCACGCGCTGTTCTCTGCTTGCCGTGCACGTGCAGCTTCACGTGTCGCTTGCTCTGAAGGTTTAGAAAGATCCCAGAGATGGAAAAAAAAAACGTTTTCGCGGTGGGAATCTCACCAGAGGAGGGCGGTTGATCGACCACCTTTTCGGGACCGAGCAGGTCGTCAAGGGCGATGCTGTTTGTGCGAGCGCTACGTGCGTGCAGATGCTGAACGGGCACATTTCTTTGACATGAATAGGGAGGTGACTGTGCCAGTTCTGTAATTATGTTACCGGTAAAACGCACATTCGTTACGGCAGTCGTGTATGTATACTCGGAGCTGTCAGCAACCATCCAGCACGCTTTCGCGTGCGTTTTCTATTGATAACTTTTCAATTGCTTGGATGCCAAGTTTGTCGTGCGGCTTTAAATTTATTATGAGCTCAGTGTGAAGAGCACAAATTTACATCTGCCCTCTTGAGTCACTGGCTGCATCGCAATGCGCAGTGTTGAGTTTCGTGGGAGTTTCACTTTTGCCGAGGTTTGCATCGAATGGTAACAACGTCGGAGCGCAAGTTTAATGTTACCTTGGATTTTTTTAGAGCTTCCATTGACAGCATAATGATATACGCAAACAAAAAATAAATAAATATTTCATGCCCACTTCGACGATGCATGTTTCTTGCAGAGGCGTGTTTCATTTCGAATAATATCGACGCCTGATCACGCACCGTGTTCGCTTATTCGAATGTCGCTTTGGTTGTTTCGACAGCTCGCTTGGTCAGCATCATACTATACAGGGGCGTAGCCAAGGGGGGGGGGGGAGTGGTTCAAACCCTCCCCGAAAATTTTCAATTTTGCTTGCGTATATGTACACGCACACATACAAATGCACGCACAAACATACATAAAGTATGGTTGGACCCCCCCTTCCGAAAAAAATTTCTGGCTACGCCCCTGATACTATACAATACCCAATGGGATCGCGCATGTTTATGATTATGCCGAAATTATGTGCCCAATAATAAGCGCATCTGAATTCGCGAAGCCATCGAAAATTTAATTGCCACCTTGGTTCTTTTTTCAGCTCGTTTCCAAAGCGGCATGCAAGGCTTTTTATTACGTGCCGAACGCATGACATTAATACGAGGCACGCCGTGGTGGATTAATTCGGATTAATTTCGGCCACCTGGGTTTCTTTAACGTGTACGTAAATCTAAATACGCCGGTGTTACTGCATTTCGCTCCCATCGAAATGCAGCTGCTGTATGCGTGAATCGAACCCATGACCACGATTTTAGCAGCGCAACACTTCAGCCTTCTAAGCAATCACGGCATGTCGCATGCAAGGCCAATATAAACGCTCAGTGTAAACATGCAGCTTAATTCTGTTTACAGGGAGCCGCGACGGGAAATGTACCGCAATCAGCTGAATTGAACACTTAGTACTCACGGTACGTTATTTAAACTGTGGTGTAATAAGTCCAAATGCTCCGCTGCTGTAACATTACAAATGGCTGACTCGGAAAGCCAGCGCACAATCTCGAAACGTACAGCGGCTGTCTGTTTGTTGCAACTTCGGTTCACAAACGCACTTCCCTTTCAAATGAGCACGATCATCGCGTTTCTCCCCGTTAATAGTTCGTAATACTGTGTACGGCAAAAACTGCTTCAAGGTGACAAGACCGCGAAAGCATCGCGGCGAACTGCCATAATCCACTCTTGACGCCTCTGCTCCTCGCACTGCTTGCAACATGACAAGAAGTTTTCGGCTCTTCGACATTTTTAAACTTTTGTGACAGTTCACAATGCAGCAGGACTGCGTGCCTGCTTTCGAGTACGACGAAGGAACGGCGCCCATAGCGTGAAAAATGCGAGATAAAAGCCCCGGGGAGCACGTTCTCCGCGCGCGCGATGGGAAAACCAAGCAAGAGCAACCCGTCCGAGCTACCGGAGTTTTCCCCTCTCCCCGCCGGGGCGGCGGACGGCGCTGCGCAAACTTGAGCGTTGGAGGCCTATGGCCGGTTGGCAGGGTCTCGGTCACGCGCTACTGGCCGCTATCGCGGCTACGCGCTGTTTAGCCCGCGCGCCTGCCCCGAAGGGGCAGGCGTGCGTCCGTGTTCGTGCAACTGGGGCGCACGTAACCCACGAGCCGCTTCGCGCTTCTCAGTATTTTGCCAGCGTCCGTGGTGTGCCCTAAGTTGCCTGACTTCTGTGACACCAAACAGAACCCTGCCGTGTAGTTTTGTAATCTTTCTCGCGCGTGCTGTGCGTTATCGTCCGATATGGTGTTTTTGTTATCGCCGCGTGTTAAGTAACAAGCATGATTAGTTGTAGAAGCGGTAGGAGTAGATGTAACGAGTTTGAGTTATCTTGCAAGCGATCGCGATCGTGCAGGAAGCGGATGTCTTCGACAAGGCTCGTATCTGGCAAGTCATCCGGATCGGCGAGAAAAAAGACGACGCTTAGTGGCCTATATCCGAGAGCTCACTCGCTCTGATCCCGAGCTTCAAAGATGCTATTTAGGACTCCGTGAAGCACAGAATAAATTTCCAGGCGAGAGCTAGCGTAACTAACGGGCCCATTCACAGCAAGTGAAAGCTTTTTTTCTTTCTTTTTTTTCCCGATGAGGGCACTGCTGAAACAAGTTTTAGGCAGTCGACTGAAATTTTTTGGGGCTGCAGCTCGCAATTACCAGCCACACTACGTGGATGTTTGCTAGAAAGCCGAATTACAAAACTTTTCAGAGCCAAGGCATAGCGGCGACCGAAATTCGCGACACCGGCACGTGTCCCACTTGCTCGATTCGGCGCGCGATGTCGGAAAACAGTAACGTTTCCACCATAATCGGATGTGCCGTAATTCAGGCTGTTGCCGTGCTTTCATGCGATCTTAGCCCGCAGCTATATTGCTTTTTTCTTTTGCGATAGCAATTATATAGACACTCCGACGCGAATTTTTCGCCTTCGCCATGATCTTCCTTATCAAGTCCAAATCGCGATTACATCACCCCGCGCGTCGTATGCTCCATGTGCGAGTGAAAGTGCGCGAGCACTGCCGACGAACGGGGCTTAAGCAGAGATGAAACGAGTCGACCGTCTCATTCGCGCGATGGGCACACGAAGATAGGAGCCGACGGCGCGTTGGGAAAGTGGGGGGGGGGGGGGGGGGGGGGGGGAGGGTATGCGTGAGTCCGACAGGAAGTGCGTACTTTGTACCAGCGGGCGTGGTCGCGTGCGCCGCGGTATCTTTAGTGGGGATCAGCAGTCAGCTCATACCTTTGTAGGTGTTGTGCTCTAATTGTATAACTTCCGTTGTAGCAATAGCAGTGGCAGATCCCGGGGGGGGGGGGGGCGGTAGCTGCGATCGCCCCCCCCCCCCAAGCCAGCCACCTCCTTTGTCAGGCTGCCTGTCGACTTTGCCTCCTTTGTCAGGTTGCTTTGCCTGCCATTGTCCAAAAGGGGTAAAGAGAATCTTGTCCCTGCTCTCTACCTCTCTCATCGCTTTACCCTTTCCTGCTTCCCTATGCACATTTACAACGAAGGCTTCTTAGGCACCGCCATAATCCCCTCTGGGCTGTTGTAAATATGCGTGACCCACCAAAATGCACTGCTGAGCAGTGCCTTCAGCCTTTGTACCCCCCCCCCCCCATTCTGTACCTGAATCCGCTCCTGAGCCATAGATAGGGCACTTCTCTTAGTGCAGCGGCTGCGTTTCTTGAAGGAGCGAGCTGCTAGCCTATATTCATATAAAATTCCTCTTTGTTGCTATCGGATTTACTATTTCTCTCTCGCGGTGAAACTTTGACTCTTTTTTTTTCTAACGTGGGATGGTTTTCGATGTTGTGCGTTCGTGGAGAGCAAATGGTTCGTTTGGGCAACATGATAGCAAGGGCGTTGCATCGCTCTGGGCAACACGCGAGGATTTGACAGCAACCCGCAGCAGCAGAACAAGCGCATTTCCACAGTGCAATAAACCCGCATTTGTTTCGTCTTTACACGTGACACAAGTTTGTGACACAAGTGTGACAAGTTTTTCATGTTGCCATATTAGTCTAGCATTCTTGTGGCATTTTCAGTTTAAGATTAATCCTTCAGTAACTATGCCTTGCATGAAAGGTCGAATTTCAGTTTAACGAAGTTTCAATATAACGAAGTGAGTTGCCGCTTTTACCAACTTCGCTATATTGAGGTTTATCTGTACTATGTACTATTTGAATGGGATTAAGTCGTTTTCATTTTCTAACGTGCGTATTAGAGTGTGACATCACTGAGCGATATGGTCTTACCCATCTTGACATAAAACAAAGTTCTTTTTCACTCAGGGAATTTTATCAAAAACACTCAGGGAAAACCTGGAAAACTCAGGGAATTAGAAATGTCAACTCGGTAGACACCCTGAAAATTTTTATGGACATGATTTGGTGCAACCAAAGTGTTGCTGACAAGACTTTACTGCGTACTAGGCAAAAATGCCATTTCCTCAGCTTCTCCTCCTCTTTCAACTTCTTTGGAAGCCCAACTAATGTGGTGGAGTAGGGTGTGCTCCCTTCAAGTCCAGAGTTCCAAATCTGCCTCATGGATGTTGATATATAAGAACATCTGAAATTTTGGATGCTAAAAAGCTCCAGCGTCCGATTCATCGGACTACCTGCCCAAATTTCAGGTCCAAACGAGCATTAATAAAGCCCCCAACTCTGCCACATCTTTCATCTCCATGTTGGAACCAGCATTTTTTTTTAGTTAATACATTTGCGACCGTAGCGGAGTTTGAAAGGCAGCTTTGCCGCAATACGGGAGTGTGATGAGGTGAAGCATATTGAAAATCTAGGGACCACTTTAAATCGGACGTTGACTGCCTCTTGACTAAGTTCAACCGTAACGGAGCTTGAAAGGCAGCTTTGCCGCAATACGGGGGTGTGATGAGGTGAAGCCCATTAAAAATCTAGGGACTGCTTCGAATAGACCTTTTTCAAGCACACGAGCGCCACCAACGGGCGTGCAAGCGCTCATGGGAAATGTGTGTACGCCGCAGCAGCCGCTGCGATAAGCGCGCGGGCCTCGCGCTGTAGCTTTCCGCTTGCGCCGTGCCAGGACTTAGACACAGTGAAATTGTCAAGGTGCAACATGTTACTGCGCAATTCAATCACGAACTTCAGTGTTTAGCTGCGACGGCCTCTCGACAATTTCCATCTGTCCCACTGCTGGACCAGTTGAGCAGCTCAGAAGCGTCACTTTTCATTAATTTTTTTTGTCGCCAGTGTGCCTTACGGCATAAATGAAAAAAAAAAAATAATAATAATTCGGTTGCCTATGAAGTGCAGGAGCGGTCTATGATTCGCTGATGCATTTGGAGTCAACGTCCATCGACACTGTCGACGAATACAGTGTGAGGTTCTGATATTTTAAAGAGTACACTAGAAAGTGTAGTCGGCATTTGGGGAAATGAGATACATTCACTGCGTCGCTCGCACCATATATGTAACGAACGATAAGTGCCTGCTCACCTTCGTTGGTGCTATAACCACAGGTTGGAATAATACTTAGAGCGAAAAAAGAAAGGAGCAGTACAAGGAAGGAAATGCACAAACCAGCGCTCACACACAACTGAAAGTTTATCGCACGCGTGAAAAATAGCATATATACAAAAATGGGGGTGCGTCGCGTGTGTCATAAAGAGGCACAAAAAGTCAAACAACCCAGGCGCATGTTTACAGTCGATTAATATAGTTGAATTCCTTGTCTTGTAACGACTGAGAAGGTTGACTGACACAAAGTGTGGCGTTATTTGCGACATGATAGGCCTCCTAAATTTCTCGCATTGTCTGATTAGGTTGATGGTAAAAAATTACTGTGCTTTCGACGATGGGATTACATTTTCATGACTAACGTAGCGATCTGAGATGAGACGGCTCCATTCAATGAATTTCGATGCTTGCTGAGGCGCGTATTAATACAGTCGAGCCCGTTTATAACGAACCTGAGCGTGACGCGGCGTCCGTTCGTTGTATCCCGAAGTTCGTAATAAATGAAAAAACAGCTTTTAAAAAGTTACAAGTGAAAACCCAAAATTTATTTTTTCGCAAAAAAAGTCCATGATGCACGTCTGCTTCGAGAGTGCCGATGCGATAAGATTATTTAAAGCGGCAGCATGCCAGTTTATTTTAAGCGGCAGCATGCTCCTCGCCGAGGCCCTTGGCATAGACAAGTTACCTGAGACTATCTATGTAGCCAATTGCTACAGGCACGCTTGTGGGCGCTGGCTCCAACGTTTCATTGTCGTCGTCATCTGATTCCTCCGAGTCGCTCTTGCCGCGCACTTCATTGACAATGCCCTCATCCGTGCACGGTTCCGCGGTGTCGGCATCATCATCGGCCATAACGTAATCATCCCAGCAGATGTCCCGCCCTCCCATGTCGGAGTCGACAACGCGCTGCCACAAATCGCCGCCGGAGTGGTCCTCTTCGGAAGCTTCAGGGTCGGCATCGGATCCGACGTCGGCGAAGCCGGCCTTGCGGAAACAGTTTTGCACACATGTAGCCGTTACCTCCGCCCACGAAGCCTTTACCATCTCCAGAGCTGAGTACAGCGGCACCCGAAGCGGCAGGTTGGCTGCCGGCCGGTCAACAGCTGTGAGCATGCGCTCCACAACGCGGCGCCTATAATAAGCCTTAAACACGCGGATTATGCCCAAGTCAAGCGGTTGCACTTTCGACGTTGCGTTGGGTGGCAGGAAAAGCAGGGTCACTGCCGTGAGAGAGGCTTGTATGTGGTGCGCGGAGCAACTTTCGACCACAAGCAGCACACGCCTGCCTTGCTTGTGCATGTCGCGTTCTAACTCGCTCAGCCACTCTGCGAATAAATCGCACGTCATCCACGCTTTAGCACTATGCCTGTAACGCACAGGCACATAGCCCCGAAAACAACGCGGCTTCTTTGACTTGCCGATTACAAAGGGCACGCGCCGGTCGCTGCCATCCATGTTAGTGCACAAAAGCGCTGTGACGCGCACTTTACTGTGCTTGCCACCAGCACATGTGTCGCCTTTCATGGCGTGCGTTTTTCCTGGCAGCATCTGGTAGAATAACGCAGTTTCGTCGGCGTTATAGACGTCTCGCTCCGCATAGCTTAAAATAGTGTCTCGATTTGCTTCAAGCCACGACGCAACGTCTTGATCGCAGGCCGAGGCCGCCTCACTGACAATCGATTTAAAAACAATGCCATGACGCACCTTGAATCGATGTAGCCAGCCATTTCCTTGGCAGAGGTCGGGAAAATCCAACAGAAATGCGAAGTCTTTCTGTCATGAGTAAAGGGGCACGGGGCACGTGCCGGGCAGCGCAATGCGTCGATGGTGTGCGGGGAATGGAAAAGTACCCGATGGTGTGCACCCCCCGCCAAGTCGACGCAAGTCATTGGCCGGAGAAAGGCGCGTGCCACGCGACCCGAGCTGATGTGGGAGACCACGGAAGAAGAGTTGGACATTGTTCGTTGGGGTCGCCGAGGAGCAAGGTGTTGCAAGCCAGCGTCGCACCCGCGACGAGAGCCTGTTGGCGTTTAGTAGCACGTGATCTTTTTACGAGCTGGTAGCTGACCAATAATCCCTCGCATACTACCTGAAGGCATTAAGTCTGCCAGGACGAGACCCTCGTTATGAATGAAGGAAGGCAGATGATTTTTAAGGGCTCGTTTATCTTTGTAAGACACAATATTAATGAGAACTAACAGACAATAACGCCAAGGAAAGTATAGGGGTGTTATCTGTAGTATTTAGAATATAAATGTGAAGAAAGTAAAGTGGACGAAAAGATGACTTGAGCGAGGGTCTCGTCCTGGCAGACTTAATGCCTTCAGGTAGTATGCGAGGGATTATTGGTCAGCTACCAGCTCGTAAAAAGATCACGTGCTACGTGACGCCAACAGGCAAGAAAACAGTGTTCCACACTCGCCGCCATGGCTGTGATTGGCGCTGACTAACACTCCTTGGTTTAAATCAACATATATACCCCATAAAGTGGACGGGAGGATGACCGCCGCCGTAGCTCAGTGGTAGAGCATCGGACGCGTTATTCGAAGATCGCAGGTTCGGTCCCTGCCGGCGGCAAGTCATCTTTTCGTCCAGTTTACTTTCTTCACATTTATATTCTAAATACTACAGATAACACCCCTATACTTTCCTTGGCGTTATTGTCTGTTAGTTCTCATTAATATTGTGTCTAACAAAGATAAACGAGCCCTTAAAAATCATCTGCCTTCCTTTATACTTATTCGCTGTGTTTGATACGGAACCGCTTTTCTATTTTACTTAGATATATTTGTTTTTGTTGTTCAGGCTTCCCTGAATCCTTTTACTGTTGCTAGTCACCAGGTAAACGGATCTATAAGTGTCAATAACGTGAATAGCGGCGGTGTCCTGCAGCGCTTTGCGCAACTGTTCAATTCGTCTGAGACATTTCTGGCCTGCACATGTTCTTGGTGACATACACCTGTCCGGTGATCCATTATTGCGAAAACCGTAATATGTTTACCGGCCAGGTAGCACTCCATTGCGGTATTTGCACCATCGTGCGGAGGCTTCTTATTGAAGTTCATATGGTCACTTCGCAACGCGCTTGCTGGTCAGCAAGCAGAGCAGCGACTAGCTCCCATCAGTTACAAAAGCTACAAGCAAGAACCGCTATCAGCGATATGTATAAAGAGCTGTCATATTAAGCAGCTAAAACAGCGCAAATAAGTTGTTTCGGAATGAAACAGATATACCTTGAACAAGAAGCGCAAAACTTATGAGTTACTAACAGAGTTTTCATTCAAATGAAACACAATTGGTAGCAGTTAATCAATTTTCAAGCGAACATCTATGTGCATAGGCATTTAATGCTGCGTTATATAGATATATATTAACAAATTTGAGAATGTATCGAAGTATCTTAAGATAGAATTGGAATGTATCATATCAGATACAATCAGTGTTGCAGTATCTTGTATCTGTATCTCAAATACTTCTTGCCTGAGTATCTTGTATCGTATCACGATACAATTTCAAAGTATCTTTGCCCAGCCCTGCTTGAAACGTTAGCCAGAAATGTTCAACTGAGGAAAAGTCTCTAAAAATGCAATATTTCGAAGATCATTTTAAAAAAAAAACATCATCTTCGATTTTCTTTAAACTCTTCATAATTAAAGCCAAGCACGTGTTCTAAGTTAATCTGTAAAAACATGTTGCATTATTTTTGTGAAGTAGAAGTTATGAAGCACGAAAATTGACATAAACTGAGTGACCACAACATTGCGCGAGCATGGAGTAATAGTTTCCGTTATCGTTATTTTTAGGTCGTGAATGTGTTCTGTGGATTGACGGATTGACAGAAAAAAAGAGGAACAGTTGGTTGTGAAGAGCAAATTATTACTACATTCTACGCAAATCACAAAAACTTCTAGATGGGTCCCAGCCACTGAGCATGCCGAAATGCTGAGTCACATGCTTCGCAGGAATCGCTTTCAAAATCTTTCGCGCATGCGAGCCTGCGTGCGGCTCACAAAGGAGGTGGCTAAAGAGGATCCACTGCTGGATATTGATCGCTTCCCATGGCACATCGGCAATGTGATAACGCAGACGGTGCGTGGCGGCACAAGCGGCGCTTCTGCAGCCCGACCGCGCTCGTCTGCTCCCTATTAACCCATTGGCTTCCGCGCTCTCCGCGGCTGTTCCCGCCTGGTATTCCGCCGGAAAATTTTCGCGCCCGCCGGCGGCTTGGGTAGGTGCACCTAAACCGCAATAAAATCCGTAACTAACGTCATAGAATAACAAACTTTGTTTTATTTGCTTAACAATGCTTGACTGCATCAGTATGACTTTCGTGTGTGAAAAAGTTTAAAGCACACGGGCATGTGAAGAGCAACTTCACATTTTTCACACTCCCATCGGCTCTCGGACTTTTTGCCGTGTGCCTTACAAACTAAGCAAAGTCTTGATGGATTTTGCTTGACTTTGTTTGGCAGGATGTGGCGAGGAAAATGAGCCCATTCGGCGGCTTGTAGGCGCATTGGTGAGGCCGCTACAGGCGGGTTTCTTCGATCATGGTAGAGGGGCAGAGCGGTCTCTTCGAAAATGGCCTCAGCGAGATTGACCTTCCAATCAGTGTAGTGGAGCCGCTTGCCAGTTGCTTTGACAAATAGAGCATAGCTGTTATACACAGGGATGTCCATAATGTAAAAGAAGATTTTCTTGTAGCCTTTCGCATATCTTCTCATGATGGGAAAGGAAGCGAGTTGTTGGTCCTCGCGATCAACTCCTCCCATGCCTCAGTTGTAATCAAGTACAACTTGCGGTTTCAAAACTGGCAAGCCGTTCTGGCGACCCTTCTTTCCTGAATCGGTCACATTAGCTGCATTGTGCAAGGTAGAGAGCATAGTTACTTGCTTTTTATCTTGCCATGTCAGAGCCATGATGCCTCGTGCAAAGAGAGCTTTGCATTCACCTTTTTTCATCTTGAGTTTCTTGAATTCATCTGGCATGTTCTTACGATGTAGACGAACTGTACCCACTGCATTCGAACCAGATTCTTTAAGGCGACGAAACAGTATCGGTGAAGAATACCAGTTGTCCACCAACCCTTCCCTTTGAAAAGATCGGCGTCGATTTGCTTGGCCCCTTCCCTAAGTCATCTGCTGGGTGTCGATGGATTATAGTGTGTGTGGACTACCTGACGCGATATACTGAGACGGCGGCGCTCACTTCCGCTACAGCAGCTGACGTCTCATTCTTCCTGCTGCACTCTGTCATTCTTCGTCACGGTGCTCCGCGTGTTGTGATTAGTGACCGAGGACGACAGTTTACAGCGGATGTTGTTGAAGAACTATTACGCCTTTGTGGATCTGACTATCGGCATTCGTCACCTTACCACCCTCAAACAAACAGCCTGACTGAGCGCACGAATCGCACCTTGACCAACATGCTTGCCATGTATGTGTCCAATGACCACAAAAACTGGGACTCTGTTTTGCCATTTGTTACGTACGCATACAACACGGCGAAGCACGAAGTCACCGGGTACAGTCGCCGACCGATAAATCGGACACCGATAATTCGGACATGCTCATTAATTCGGACAGTCGCGCGGCACCGCCGATGATCCCATAGAAGTAACGTGTAAAGACGACCGATATTTCGGACAGCTGCCAGACCTACATTCGATAATCCGGACCTTGTCCGAGATTGTCGCGCCTGCCGAATCGCCAGCCATTATCTCCTCCAGCACCTGTACCATACAAAGTATGGCCTCAGAGATTAAAACGAAAGATAAATGGTGATCCATGAGGCTTTATTTTGATCGCTACTTTATGCCTCAGAGATTTGTAATTGGAAATGCCAATCTTGGAGGCACTGGTCAACTGTGGGAAATCGTATCGACATCGCGAACATCCTACATTCCGGTTCCTGTATCCCCGCGCTGCACTGGCTATCGCCGCCATTCAGTCGAACGTGTCCGCGGTAAAGCGTTTTGTGCGTGTGTTCATTTTTATTTTGAGACTTCCTTTATTTTACGCTTTGCTGTCTCAAAAGATCTGAGTTAAATGGCGCCAACGGTGCCCTCACAGCCAGCGCCGACGACAACGAAACGCAGCAGATACAGTCAACTGCCGATTTTTCGGCCCGATTTTCCGGACATGCTCGAAAATTCGGACGCTTTCGCGGAACCGTCACCAGCCCCATAATGTCAATGGACAAAAACGTCCGAAATTTCGGACGCTAAAACTCTTCGGTGTCCGATTTTGCGGACTTTCTGCCCAAATTGCAGGTCCGAAAGGCAATAATTGAAGCCCCCACCTCTGCCGCGTCTATCATCTCGGAGGTTCGAACCAGCGCTTTCGTGAGTCGACCTGTTTGCGACAGTAGCAGAATCCGAAAGTCAGCTTTGTCGCAATGCCGAAGTGTTATGGGTGAAGCGGACCAGAAATTCAAAGGGGCCGCTATCACGGCGCCGTGCGGCGATGTCTTTACGGATAAGCAGTGGAAATGCACGGAGGCGTGATGGCGGCAGGTGGCAAACGCGCCAGTACGGCTCAATCGCTGACAAGCCTTGCGTAAGCATCTTCAGTCAACTGCTCCGTAGTGCATGTGACCTGGCGCAGTTGCATGCGTAGTGCACGCATTTAATATGCGAGAACCCAAACGCGGCGCGCCGCCATTCATGCTGCCTCTTTGTGCGACCGCTAGGTGCGCCGTACAGACGAACTATGCCGTACAGACGCGTTCCCTTCACGAACAAAACCAGCTCGTCATCGTACAGCGATCACATCACACTGGCGGAGATACAGGCGGACTTGGTTACACGTAAGCGGAAGTGCGTGCAGCAACGCATTGACAACTTTTTTCGGCCACCGGGACCCTGAAGTGTCAAATAAAAGTATTTATTTCTGACGCATTCGTTTTTTCGGACATTCGATAATTCGGACTTGTTTACGTTCCCTGTGGAGTCCGAATTATCGGTCGTCGACTGTATGCGCCTTTATTCTTGCTCTACGCTCGCCATCCCCAAAGCTTTATCGACATGATACTTCCCTGGTCTCCGCATGAAGACTTCTCAGTAGCCCGGACTTTATGTCGTGCTGAAGAAGCTCGTCGACTGGCTCGCCTCAGGACTATTTTGTCACAAGATCGAGCCAAAACTCGTTATGACGCTCGACACACGCCTGTCACATTTGCTCGTGGAGGCTTTGTTTTGCTCTGGACGCCTGTTCGGAAAAAAGGATTGTGCACGAAGTTTTTGTCCAGGTATACCGGACCATACGTCATATTGAGACGTTTGAGTGACGTCACGTTCGTCATCGCCAAAGTGTCCTCTGACAACCGGCGGTCACGTAGAACCCAAGCAGTACATGTTGCCCGCCTAAAGCATTACCACCATCGGGCTACCTAACTCGCTCGGAGAGCTTCGTCTGCACCCGGGGAAATTGTCACGCTGCATGAGTTCGCTGGAGCCAAGAAGAAGAGGAAGGAGAAGGGCGCACGAGGCGCGAGCCGTTGTGGGGCTGACCGTCCTGTCCCTTGCGCTGCACCCAACATCTCTCATTATTCTCAGCTTGTAAATAAATCCATACCATTGTTACAGTTTCATGTGGCCATCATGTAAGTGTTTTCCGACGAGGTCAAGAACAACGGCCTCACTGCACAATAGCCCATCAGTTGCTGGTGTTTTCTCACTTTTTCCAGTATAAATTGAGAAATTCAGGCAGTAACCACTGGATGACTCACATAGTTTGTGGAATTTCAATCCAAATCTTGCTCGTTTCGAAGGATTGAACTGAACGTAAGACAGCCGACCGCGAAACTTCATCAGGCTTTCGTCGACCGCAAGATCTTCTTCGGGATGATAGGCTGCACCAATGGATTTTAGTATGTGCTCAAGGACAGGCCGTATCTTCCAGAGCCTATCTCCATTTTGGGGAATGCTGTTGTCGCAGAAATGCAGATAGCACGACAGTGCCCAAAAGCGATGCCTTGGCATGACAGTGGCAAAATATGCTGTGCTGATGACAGGTCTCGTTGACCAGTAGGACTGAATGCTGCTCTTTTTCACTTGGCTCATCAACACGCACATGGCGAAATAAGCTTTCATTTCACCTGGCGTTGTTTCATGCCATGAGGGGTCGGGATGCGAGCGCTGCTTCTCGATTGCAAAGGCGTTTGTGTGCAAAGCAATTGTCCCCCAAATCTCTTCTCCAAGAAGCGCGTTGAACATTCCTAGAGCACTCGGACTTGCACCTACTTGAAGCTCTATGGATCTCTTGATACCTGGTTGGCCGCTGAAAGGGTGCTCGACAATTTTTTCAACACTGTCATCTTCTTCCCATCGCCAGTTTTCAATCCTACGCTTCTTTGGAAATGTCTGCGAAGCATCCATGGAGGCGTCCGCTGAACACAGATTCTCTTCTTCATCACTACCACTTTCATCAGTTTGGCAGTCCCCATTGTCTAACAAAACATCGTCCTCATCACAAACGTCACTTTCTTGGTCACTGTCGAACACAAGATTCAGTATTTCTTCATCCGTCAAACCGCGTTTGTTCCGTGACGCCATGTTTCGAAAAAGCCGCGATAGTGCACCCTTCGCCTCTGAAGAAAAAAAAACCACTTTCAAACAGCTAAAAAACCTGGACAACTATGTCCATCTAGCGGATAATATACCAAGCAAAAAGCAAACACAAAGTACTGTGCTGCCATCTATGAAACAATGTAAAAAATAAACATTTTCAAGGCGGCCGGCGCTTCGCCGGTCAAAGCGCTTTTGGCCTCGCCAACCTGGCCGGCGGAGTGCCGGCCGCGGAAGCCAAGTGGGTTAAAAAAGAAAAAAAGAAAGAACATAAGCAACAGCTCGACTCGCTTAACAAAGTAATAAGAGAACGTCGGCTTTCACTTACGCTCGTCGTCGACAACCCAGCAGTCCTCTGCTGGTCAACGAACGTGAGTAAATGTGCACGTATTGCACTCCCCTAATATTGATGGCCACGTTGTGGAGCTCAGAGCGAGTGTTTTGCGCTGACTACCTAAAGATGCATAAGAAGAAGACTGCCTACGAGCGTAACTTTCAATGTGTGAAAGATTTGAATGTCGCCTTACTAACGAAGCGAATGCCAGAAGAAGCCTCATCCATAAGAGAAACCGACATTTTGTGCCAGAACTGTTTCAACCGCTTCAAACAGATCGCCGTAGTGTCTCCGGATGCATCTCATTCTGACGAAAATTTTGTTCCCGAACAAAGTGCTGTCGAAGAGCTAAACGTATTCGTTAAGACAACCGACATGACACCCCTGAAAATTCCAGCAAAAGTGAAAGCACATTGCTGAGTGTCCTACGCCAAGTGTAAGAAAGCGGAGATCGAGGGTGCTGTCTCGAGGACAATTTCTGCTGGCCTTACAGCAGCGTACGGCACCACAGGGGAACCTGGTCCTTCAGCGGAAACCTGCAACACGTGTCGCGAGTGACTGCGCAACCTAAATGACGCGTTCGATACCAGCGAATCATACCATGAACGCTGCCGCCTCCTGACATTGGTCCCTGTGAACCTTTCCCATCAATAGAGTCGAGAAATGATTCCATCCGCAACTCGGCACTTCATTCTGAAATCCAGAAAATACAGAGACACCCATGGGGTGTGGTAAAGTCCGGACCTCTACACCAGATTGAAGCTGAACCCAGAAGACATACAGGCAGCAATGAAATACTATACTGGAGATGAGCTGAACTGCACCCAACAAAGCCCAAACAAGAAAGATGTCATTGCAATTACATCTAAAGGACGAAAGGAGTATATTTCAAAACGGCTGATGACCAGGTTCATTCGGGAAACATTTCGTCTATTTAAAGCGGCTCACCCTGACACAGGTATCGGGCTCACGAAGTTCTCCTCCTTGAGTTCTCCTCCGTTTCAGCCTCCTTGAGGCCGAAATGGGTTGTGTGCACTGCGCCTCATGAAGTTTGCGTCTGCACATACTGTGCAAACGCTAAGCTAAGTGCACGGGCCTTAGAAATAGCCACTGGTCAGAAAAGAAGCGTCGAAGACCTTCGTGATTTGACCGTTTGTAAATGGGCCGTCCAGACGGTGTTTTCTATCCTTGTGTTACTCGTGCCCACACCTCAAGTTATTACAGGCGCCTGATCTATAGGATCCCAGAGAAGAGGAAGTTGTGTTCGCAACCTGGGAGAAAGGAGATTTGGTCAAAAAAGCAGTAAGTCCAGACGCTTTCGTGCAACACCTTCAACAGTGCTTTAAAAAATGGGTGCCTCACGAGTACATTCGTCGTGTTCAGGTCAGAGCCATTAACGAATCAGAACAATCCCTCGAGAAAGGCTGCATCCTCTTGCATTTTGACTTCGCAGAAAACGGGACCGTAGTTCTGCCGGGAGAAGTTCAGTGATATCACTGGCGAAAAACCCAAGTCTCCATCTTCACATGCGTCGTCACGACTAGAAAAGGAACCCGCAGTTGCGCTCATAAGCAATGACACTAGCCATGACTCCGCCCACGCATGCTACGCTCTCGCAAAGGTGCACAAGTGGCTAGAGGGTGTTGCTCCTTTATATGCACATTTTACATACGTCAGTGATGGTGCTCCGAGCCATTTCAAGAACAGGTACCAGCTCCACGAACTTACAATGACCAAATACTTCCGCAGCGGGGCACGGCAAGAATGCTTGCGATGAAATTAGGGGTGTCGTGTCGTCAAGCGTCACTGCAACTTTACACAACCTCTGCAGCTCCGCCACATCAGTTATAAAGTGCGCGAAAGACATGGTAGACATTCTCATCACAAAGCTACAGAATGGGATGCTGATTCACCTTCCAAGTGCTGTCTTGAAAGCCTTCAGGGAAATGAGAACAAAGAAGTGGCAGTGCATCCGTCCAGTGCATGGCATTCAGTCGTGGCACATGTGGCAGTGGACGCGCGTCAGCCAAGAGCGCAACGCATTGTTTGTTGCAAGAACAGCCGAATCTCCAAAGAAGAAAGTGCCGGAATAGACGCTGCTTTTCAACCATATAGATCTACAAAAGGTGCAGCGTATGAAGCAAGAATAACTCCACAGCGGTGCTTCTTCAGCTAAAAATGATTCTCTACCCGAACCTCCTTAGTGAAGCGTGGGAGGCTGCGATATCGAAGCCGAACCTGGTCGACCAGCGCCAACTCGTCGCGCGGGCCTGGCAGGCGGTCCAGGCCAGAGGGTTCCTGGAATAAGGACCCTCCCACATTCACTTACTGGCCACCTAATAAACGTTTTTGTGTCTCTCTCTACAAAATGAAAAACGTTCATTGCGAATCAGGTTAATTTTATTGAATGACAACATGCCTCGTGCAAAGAAGCAGGAATTATCGTTCCGAGGACGCAGTGATACAGGCGTAACAAGGAAAACATGACACTGAAGGTCACCAACAATAATGCAGCTGCTAAGTGTGAAAAGTGTTATGACTCTTGTGGGTGGTACTCGCATGACCGCGGCTTTCCACGACGGTCCACCCTGGGTACCTAGCGCAAGGCTTGCCGCAGTAATCAAGATCACAATGTTGCTTCACCAGGAGCAAAAAAAAATACAACTGCTTCAGTCACGTTTGTGACTGTCTAACTTGTCTGACTATGACTTGTGACTCTGATGCCCTGTGTATACATTAGGGGCAAATAAACTGTCCCTTCCGAGAGCCCGACTCGACTACATTTCTAGAAATCGTGCGATTAGTCCTTACGTCAAGACCAAAACTACGACGCGTGCATGCACACACATGAACAAATTTGCACTTTAAGGCAACTAATTGGTTTTCTCCGTCAATCTCTTGTCCCTTGAGCACAACCGAACACATTCACAACCTAAAAATAATGTTAACGGAAACTATTGCTCCATGCTCGCGCAATGTTGTGGTTACTCAGTTTACGTCATTTTGGCCACTTTTCGTGCTTCATAACTTCTACCTCACAAAAATAATGCAACATGTTTTTACAGATTTAGTTAGAACACGTGCTTGGCTTTTATTATGAAGAGTTTAAAGAAAATCGAAGATGGTGTTTTTTTTTTTTAATGATCTAGAGACTTGTCCTTAGTTGAACATTTCTGGTTAACATTTCAAGTCACTCTCAGCGATTTCATTCAATACATTTGTTAACCTAACATATGGCAATGTTCTCAGAAATTTGGGGAAGTCTGGCATTTATACGCGTGGAGAAAAAAAATCTTAGATCTGAGCATTATTAAACGTGCCGATTTTGCGTTTCTTTTTCTTAAAAGAACAGCATCAAAACTGCAAAGTAATAATGTTTCATCAACTCAAACTATCCATAGTATGTGGAGAAAATTTGTCAGACCTACAGCTACAACAGTTTTTTTGTAGCATCTCATCGAAATCCCATTTCCGTGAAGTTCGAAAAAGGCAGTTGCGGCTCAGTGAAGACTTCTAAATTTTTTTAAAGAAGGTGAAATTTTTTTCCGCGAGACTAAGAGTGGTTTTGTGGTCTTGGGGACTCGGACAACAAAATATATTTTTTTCGGCGAAATTACAGGGTGTCGACGGACATGCACAGACGTTCTTAACTGAACACACCCAACAGAAAAAAACCGGCAAAAAACAAAAAAAAAAACAATGACAATGATTGAGAGTGAGTGTAGAATGAAACTGTCGCGTGGCGAGTGCCGCCGGGGCACGGACATGCAGAGACCAACCAACGCGTACACGCTGCTGGCTCGGATGAAAGTGCCCCACTCTTTATTGGGCACGAACATATATGATTATATGATGCACTCATGCAAGTAACAGGGGGCGCTACGCTCCAGTGGCGGCCTCTACATCTCCTCCCTTGAGAAAGTTTGAAGGTCCGATGGGAGGATTGAGGACGCCAAACACATCACAATGTCATGAGTTCAAACGATGTGACGGAACAACGCGCCGGCCTTAATGTGTTTGTGTAACACCATCACTACGGTCCCTGGCTCCAGGGAATGTTGCAAAGGCTGCCCTGGGGGACCGTAGGTTCCATGCTGTTGCAGGCTGAGGTTCCTGAAGAAGAACTTGCTGCGGTGGCGATGGTTGCTGGGCAGCTGTTGGCAGCGATTCCTCACCGGAGGCACAAGGCACGAAAGGCACTAGGTGACGGCGGTTGCACTGTGGAACACCACCTCTGTTTGTTTCAAGCACATAGCTTCTTGGCCTTTGCCCCTGCTGAGGATCGTAGCTTGCACTTGGCCAGGGTGCACCCACCCACAC